>NW_027476392.1:0-258508 GCF_051020955.1 Megalopta genalis | reverse complement strand
AAAACCAATCTGGGGGACTCCGTGGAGCGAAAGATACACGATCCTTTGACGTAACCGGGGTAATAATGCTTCCTTGGCGTGATTTTGACGTATGACCTTGGCGTGACCTTGAAATGACCTCCATCTCAAAAATCAATCTGGGCGACTCCGTGGAGCGAAAGAAACACGTCCCTTTGACGTAACCGACGTAATGACGCTTCCTTGGGGTGATTTTGAAGTATGACCTTGGCGTGACCTTGAAATGACATCCGCCCCAAAAACCTATCTGTGCGACTCAATGGAGCGAAAGAAACACGTTCCTTTGACGTAACCGGCGTAATAACGCTTTCTTGACGTGATTTTGACGTATGACCTTGGCGAGAGCTTGAAATTACCTCCGCCACAAAAACCAACCTGTGCGACTCCGTGCAGCGAAAGAAACACGTTCCTTTGACGTAACCGCCGTAATAACGCTTCCTTGGCGTGATTTTGACTTATGACCTTGGCGTGACCTTGAAATGACCTCCACCCCAAAAACCAATCTGGGCGACTCCGTGGAGCGAAAGAAACACGTTCCTATGACGTAACCGGCGTAATAACGCTTCCTTGGCGTGAATTTGACGTATGACCTTGGCGTGACCTTGAAATGACCTCCACCCCAAAAACCAATCTGTGCGACTCCGTGGAGCGAAAGAAACACGTTCCTTTGACGAAACCGTGGTAATAACGCATCCTCGACATGATTTTGACGTATGTCCTTGGCAAGACCTTGAAGTGACCTCTACCTCAAAAATCAACTTGTGCGACTCCGTGGAGCGAATGAAACACGTTCCCTTGCAGTAACCGGGGAATAACGCTTCCTTGGCTTTATTTCGACATATGACCTTGGCGTGACCTTGAAATGACTTCCATCCCAAAAATCAATCTGGGCGACTCCGTGGAGCGATAGAAACACGTTCCTTTGACGTAACCTTTGTAATAATGCTTACTCAACGTGATTTTGACGTGTGATCTTGTTGTGACATTGAAATGACATCCGCCACAAAAACCAATCTGGGGGACTCCGTGGAGCGAAAGATACACGATCCTTTGACGTAACCGGGGTAATATCGCTTCCTTGACGTGATTTTGACGTATGACCTTGGCGTGACCTTGAAATGACCTCCACCCCAAAAACCAATCTGGGGGACTCCGTGGAGCGAAAGATACACGATCCTTTGACGTAATCGGGGTAATAACGCTTCCTTGACGTGATTTTGCCGTATGACCTTGGCGTGACCTTGAAATGACCTCCACCCCATAAACCAATCTGGGCGACTCCATGGAACGAAAGAAACACGTCCCTTTGTCGCAACCGGCGTAAAAACGCTTTCTTGACGTGATTTTGACGTATTACCTTGGTGTGACCTTGAAATGACCTCCGCCCCAAAATCCAATCAGGGCGACTCGGTGGAACGAAGGAAACACGTTCCTTTGTCGCAACCGGCGTAATAACGCTTCCTTGGCGTGATTTTGACGTATGATCTTGGTGTGACCTTGAAATGACCTCCGCCACAAAAACCAATCTGTGCGACTCCATGGAGCGAAAGAAACACGTTCCTTTGACGTAACCGGCGTAATAAGGCTACTTTGGCGTGATTTTGTCGTGTCACCTTGGCGAGAGCTTGAAATGACCTCCGCCACAAAAACCTATCTGGGCGACCACGTGGAGCGAAAGAAACACGTTCCTTTTACGTAACCGGGGTAATAACGCTTTCTTGGCGTGATTTTGACGTATTACCTTGGCGTGACCCTGAAGTGACCACTAAACCAAAAACCAACTTTGGCGACTCCGTGTCGCGAAAGAAACACGTTCCTTTGACGTAACCGGCGTAATAACGCTTCCTTGACGTGATTTTGCCGTATGACCTTGGCGAGACCTTGAAATGACCTCCGCCCCAAAAACCAATCTGTGCGACTCCACGGAGCGAAAGAAACACGTTCCTTTGACGTTACCGGGGTAATAACGCTTCCTTGACGTGATTTTGACGTATGACCTTGGCGTGACCTTGAAATGACCTCCACCCCAAAAACCAATCTGGGCGCCCAAAAACCAATCTGGGCGACTCCGTGGAGCGAAAGAAACACGTTCCTGTAACGTAACCGGCGTAATAACGCTTCCTTGACGTGATTTTGCGTATGACCTTGGCGTGACCTTGAAATGACCTCCACCCCAAAAACCAATCTGGGCGACTCCGTGGAGCGAAAGAAACACGTTCCTTTGACGTAACCGGCGTAATAACGATTCCTTGGCGTGAATTTGACGTATGACCTTGGCGTGACCTTGAAATGACCTCCACCCCAAAAACCAATCTGTGCGACTCAATGGAGCGAAAGAAACACGTTCTTTGACGTCACCGGCGTAATAACGCTTCCTTGACGTGATTTTGACGTATTACCTTGGCGTGACCCTGAAATGCCCACTACTCCAAAATCCAACTTTGGCGACTCCGTGGAGCGAAAGAAACACGTTCCTTTGACCTAACCGGGTAATAACGTTCCTTGACGTGATTTTGACGAATGACCTTGGCGTGACCTTGAAATGACCTCCACCTCAAAAACCAATCTGTGCGACTCCGTGGAGCGAAAGAAACACGTCCTTTGACGTAACCGGGGTAATAACGCTTTCTTGACGTGATTTTGACGTATTACCTTGGTGTGACCTTGAAATGACCTCCGCCCCAAAATCCAATCAGGGCGACTCGGTGAACGAAGGAACACGTTCCTTTGCGCAACCGGCGTAATAACGCTTCCTTGGCGTGATTTTGACGTATGATCTTGGTGTGACCTTGAAATGACCTCCGCCACAAACCAATCTGTGCGACTCCATGGAGCGAAAGAAACACGTTCCTTTGACGTAACCGGCGTAATAAGGCTACTTTGGCGTTGATTTTGTCGTGTCACCTTGGCGTGAGCTTGAAATGACCTCCGCCACAAAAACCTATCTGGGCGACCACGTGAGCGAAAGAAACACGTTCCTTTTACGTAACCGGGGTAATAACGCTTTCTTGCGTGATTTTGACGTATTACCTTGGCGTGACCCTGAAGTGACCACTAAACCAAAACCAACTTTGGCGACTCCGTGTCGCGAAGAAACACGTTCCTTTGACGTAACCGCGTAATAACGCTTCCTTGACGTGATTTTGCCGTATGACCTTGGCGAGACCTTGAAATGACCTCCGCCCCAAAATCCAATCTGTGCGACTCCACGGAGCGAAAGAAACACGTTCCTTTGACGTTACGGGGTAATAACGCTTTCTTGACGTGATTTTGAAGTATTACCTTGGCGTGACCCTGAAATGACCACTACCCCAAAACCAACTTGGGCGACTCGTGGAGCGAAAGAAACACGTTCCTTTGACGTCACCGGCGTAATAACGCTTCCTTGACGTGATTTTGACGTATTACCTTGGCGTTGACCCTGAAATGCCCACCACTCCATAATCCAACTTGGGCGACTCCGTGGAGCGAAAGAAACACGTTCCTTTGACGTAACCTTTGTAATAATGCTTACTCAACGTGATTTTGACGTGTGATCTTGTCGTGACATTGAAATGACATCCGCCACAAAAACCAATCTGGGGGACTCCGTGGAGCGAAAGATACACGATCCTTTGACGTAACCGGGGTAATAATGCTTCCTTGGCGTGATTTTGACGTATGACCTTGGCGTGACCTTGAAATGACCTCCATCTCAAAAATCATCTGGGCGACTCCGTGGAGCGAAAGAAACACGTCCCTTTGACGTAACCGACGTAATGACGCCTTCCTTGGGTGATTTTGAAGTATGACCTTGGCGTGACCTTGAAATGACATCCGCCCCAAAAACCTATCTGTGCGACTCAATGGAGCGAAAGAAACACGTTCCTTTGACGTAACCGGCGTAATAACGCTTTCTTGACGTGATTTTGACGTATGACCTTGGCGAGAGCTTGAAATTACCTCCGCCACAAAAACCAACCTGTGCGACTCCGTGCAGCGAAAGAAACACGTTCCTTTGACGTAACCGCCGTAATAACGCTTCCTTGGCGTGATTTTGACTTATTGACCTTGGCGTGACCTTGAAATGACCTCCACCCCAAAAACCAATCTGGGCGACTCCGTGGAGCGAAGAAACACGTTCCTATGACGTAACCGGCGTAATAACGCTTCCTTGGCGTGAATTTGACGTATGACCTTGGCGTGACCTTGAAATGACCTCCACCCCAAAAACCAATCTGTGCGACTCCGTGGAGCGAAAGAAACACGTTCCTTTGACGAAACCGTGGTAATAACGCATCCTCGACATGATTTTGACGTATGTCCTTGGCAAGACCTTGAAGTGACCTCTACCTCAAAATCAACTTGTGCGACTCCGTGGAGCGAATGAAACACGTTCCCTTGCAGTAACCGGGAATAACGCTTCCTTGGCTTTATTTCGACATATGACCTTGGCGTGACCTTGAAATGACTTCCATCCCAAAAATCAATCTGGGCGACTCCGTGGAGCGATAGAAACACGTTCCTTTGACGTAACCTTTGTAATAATGCTTACTCAACGTGATTTTGACGTGTGATCTTGTTGTGACATTGAAATGACATCCGCCACAAAAACCAATCTGGGGGACTCCGTGGAGCGAAAGATACACGATCCTTTGACGTAACCGGGGTAATATCGCTCCTTGACGTGATTTTGACGTATGACCTTGGCGTGACCTTGAAATGACCTCCACCCCAAAAACCAATCTGGGGACTCCGTGGAGCGAAAGATACACGATCCTTTGGACGTAATCGGGGTAATAACGCTTCCTTGACGTGATTTTGCCGTATGACCTTGGCGTGACCTTGAAATGACCTCCACCCCATAAACCAATCTGGGCGACTCCATGGAACGAAGAAACACGTCCCTTTGTCGCAACCGGCGTAATAACGCTTTCTTGACGTGATTTTGACGTATTACCTTGGTGTGACCTTGAAATGACCTCCGCCCCAAAATCCAATCAGGGCGACTCGGTGGAACGAAGGAAACACGTTCCTTTGTCGCAACCGGCGTAATAACGCTTCCTTGGCGTGATTTTGACGTATGATCTTGGTGTGACCTTGAAATGACCTCCGCCACAAAAACCAATCTGTGCGACTCCATGGAGCGAAAGAAACACGTTCCTTTGACGTAACCGGCGTAATAAGGTACTTTGGCGTGATTTTGTCGTGTCACCTTGGCGAGAGCTTGAAATGACCTCCGCCACAAAAACCTATCTGGGCGACCACGTGGAGCGAAAGAAACACGTTCCTTTTACGTAACCGGGGTAATAACGCTTTCTTGGCGTGATTTTGACGTATTACCTTGGCGTGACCCTGAAGTGACCACTAAACCAAAAACCAACTTTGGCGACTCCGTGTCGCGAAAGAAACACGTTCCTTTGACGTAACCGGCGTAATAACGCTTCCTTGACGTGATTTTGCCGTATGACCTTGGCGAGACCTTGAAATAACCTCCGCCCCAAAAACCAATCTGTGCGACTCCACGGAGCGAAAGAAACACGTTCCTTTGACGTTACCGGGGTAATAACGCTTCCTTGACGTGATTTTGACGTATGACCTTGGCGTGACCTTGAAATGACCTCCACCCCAAAAACCAATCTGGGCGACTCCGTGGAGCGAAAGAAACACGTTCCTGTAACGTAACCGGCGTAATAACGCTTCCTTGACGTGATTTTGCCGTATGACCTTGGCGTGACCTTGAAATGACCTCCACCCCAAAAACCAATCTGGGCGACTCCGTGGAGCGAAAGAAACACGTTCCTTTGACGTAACCGGCGTAATAACGATTCCTTGGCGTGAATTTGACGTATGACCTTGGCGTGACCTTGAAATGACCTCCACCCCAAAAACCAATCTGTGCGACTCAATGGAGCGAAAGAAACACGTTCCTTTGACGTCACCGGCGTAATAACGCTTCCTTGACGTGATTTTGACGTATTACCTTGGCGTGACCCTGAAATGCCCACTACTCCAAAATCCAACTTGGGCGACTCCGTGGAGCGAAAGAAACACGTTCCTTTGACCTAACCGGGGTAATAACGGTTCCTTGACGTGATTTTGACGAATGACCTTGGCGTGACCTTGAAATGACCTCCACCTCAAAAACCAATCTGTGCGACTCCGTGGAGCGAAAGAAACACGTCCCTTTGACGTAACCGGGGTAATAACGCTTTCTTGACGTGATTTTGACGTATTACCTTGGTGTGACCTTGAAATGACCTCCGCCCCAAAATCCAATCAGGGCGACTCGGTGGAACGAAGGAAACACGTTCCTTTGTCGCAACCGGCGTAATAACGCTTTCTTGACGTGATTTTGACGTATGACCTTGGCGAGAGCTTGAAATTACCTCCGCCACAAAAACCAACCTGTGCGACTCCGTGCAGCGAAAGAAACACGTTCCTTTGACGTAACCGCCGTAATAACGCTTCCTTGGCGTGATTTTGACTTATGACCTTGGCGTGACCTTGAAATGACCTCCACCCCAAAAACCAATCTGGGCGACTCCGTGGAGCGAAAGAAACACGTTCCTATGACGTAACCGGCGTAATAACGCTTCCTTGGCGTGAATTTGACGTATGACCTTGGCGTGACCTTGAAATGACCTCCACCCCAAAAACCAATCTGTGCGACTCCGTGGAGCGAAAGAAACACGTTCCTTTGACGAAACCGTGGTAATAACGCATCCTCGACATGATTTTGACGTATGTCCTTGGCAAGACCTTGAAGTGACCTCTACCTCAAAAATCAACTTGTGCGACTCCGTGGAGCGAATGAAACACGTTCCCTTGCAGTAACCGGGGAATAACGCTTCCTTGGCTTTATTTCGACATATGACCTTGGCGTGACCTTGAAATGACTTCCATCCCAAAAATCAATCTGGGCGACTCCGTGGAGCGATAGAAACACGTTCCTTTGACGTAACCTTTGTAATAATGCTTACTCAACGTGATTTTGACGTGTGATCTTGTTGTGACATTGAAATGACATCCGCCACAAAAACCAATCTGGGGGACTCCGTGGAGCGAAAGATACACGATCCTTTGACGTAACCGGGGTAATATCGCTTCCTTGACGTGATTTTGACGTATGACCTTGGCGTGACCTTGAAATGACCTCCACCCCAAAAACCAATCTGGGGGACTCCGTGGAGCGAAAGATACACGATCCTTTGACGTAATCGGGGTAATAACGCTTCATTGACGTGATTTTGCCGTATGACCTTGGCGTGACCTTGAAATGACCTCCACCCCATAAACCAATCTGGGCGACACCATGGAACGAAAGAAACACGTCCCTTTGTCGCAACCGGCGTAATAACGCTTTCTTGACGTGATTTTGACGTATTACCTTGGTGTGACCTTGAAATGACCTCCGCCCCAAAATCCAATCAGGGCGACTCGGTGGAACGAAGGAAACACGTTCCTTTGTCGCAACCGGCGTAATAACGCTTCCTTGGCGTGATTTTGACGTATGATCTTGGTGTGACCTTGAAATGACCTCCGCCACAAAAACCAATCTGTGCGACTCCATGGAGCGAAAGAAACACGTTCCTTTGACGTAACCGGCGTAATAAGGCTACTTTGGCGTGATTTTGTCGTGTCACCTTGGCGAGAGCTTGAAATGACCTCCGCCACAAAAACCTATCTGGGCGACCACGTGGAGCGAAAGAAACACGTTCCTTTTACGTAACCGGGGTAATAACGCTTTCTTGGCGTGATTTTGACGTATTACCTTGGCGTGACCCTGAAGTGACCACTAAACCAAAAACCAACTTTGGCGACTCCGTGTCGCGAAAGAAACACGTTCCTTTGACGTAACCGGCGTAATAACGCTTCCTTGACGTGATTTTGCCGTATGACCTTGGCGAGACCTTGAAATGACCTCCGCCCCAAAAACCAATCTGTGCGACTCCACGGAGCGAAAGAAACACGTTCCTTTGACGTTACCGGGGTAATAACGCTTCCTTGACGTGATTTTGACGTATGACCTTGGCGTGACCTTGAAATGACCTCCACCCCAAAAACCAATCTGGGCGACTCCGTGGAGCGAAAGAAACACGTTCCTGTAACGTAACCGGCGTAATAACGCTTCCTTGACGTGATTTTGCCGTATGACCTTGGCGTGACCTTGAAATGACCTCCACCCCAAAAACCAATCTGGGCGACTCCGTGGAGCGAAAGAAACACGTTCCTTTGACGTAACCGGCGTAATAACGATTCCTTGGCGTGAATTTGACGTATGACCTTGGCGTGACCTTGAAATGACCTCCACCCCAAAAACCAATCTGTGCGACTCAATGGAGCGAAAGAAACACGTTCCTTTGACGTCACCGGCGTAATAACGCTTCCTTGACGTTATTTTGACGTATTACCTTGGCGTGACCCTGAAATGCCCACTACTCCAAAATCCAACTTGGGCGACTCCGTGGAGCGAAAGAAACACGTTCCTTTGACCTAACCGGGGTAATAACGGTTCCTTGACGTGATTTTGACGAATGACCTTGGCGTGACCTTGAAATGACCTCCACCTCAAAAACCAATCTGTGCGACTCCGTGGAGCGAAAGAAACACGTCCCTTTGACGTAACCGGGGTAATAACGCTTTCTTGACGTGATTTTGACGTATTACCTTGGTGTGACCTTGAAATGACCTCCGCCCCAAAATCCAATCAGGGCGACTCGGTGGAACGAAGGAAACACGTTCCTTTGTCGCAACCGGCGTAATAACGCTTCCTTGGCGTGATTTTGACGTATGATCTTGGTGTGACCTTGAAATGACCTCCGCCACAAAAACCAATCTGTGCGACTCCATGGAGCGAAAGAAACACGTTCCTTTGACGTAACCGGCGTAATAAGGCTACTTTGGCGTGATTTTGTCGTGTCACCTTGGCGTGAGCTTGAAATGACCTCCGCCACAAAAACCTATCTGGGCGACTCCGTGTCGCGAAAGAAACACGTTCCTTTGACGTAACCGGCGTAATAACGCTTCCTTGACGTGATTTTGCCGTATGACCTTGGCGAGACCTTGAAATGACCTCCGCCCCAAAAACCAATCTGTGCGACTCCACGGAGCGAAAGAAACACGTTCCTTTGACGTTACCGGGGTAATAACGCTTTCTTGACGTGATTTTGACGTATTACCTTGGCGTGACCCTGAAATGACCACTACCCCAAAAACCAACTTGGGCGACTCCGTGGAGCGAAAGAAACACGTTCCTTTGACGTCACCGGCGTAATAACGCTTCCTTGACGTGATTTTGACGTATTACCTTGGCGTGACCCTGAAATGCCCACCACTCCATAATCCAACTTGGGCGACTCCGTGGAGCGAAAGAAACACGTTCCTTTGACGTAACCTTTGTAATAATGCTTACTCAACGTGATTTTGACGTGTGATCTTGTCGTGACATTGAAATGACATCCGCCACAAAAACCAATCTGGGGGACTCCGTGGAGCGAAAGATACACGATCCTTTGACGTAACCGGGGTAATAATGCTTCCTTGGCGTGATTTTGACGTATGACCTTGGCGTGACCTTGAAATGACCTCCATCTCAAAAATCAATCTGGGCGACTCCGTGGAGCGAAAGAAACACGTCCCTTTGACGTAACCGACGTAATGACGCTTCCTTGGGGTGATTTTGAAGTATGACCTTGGCGTGACCTTGAAATGACATCCGCCCCAAAAACCTATCTGTGCGACTCAATGGAGCGAAAGAAACACGTTCCTTTGACGTAACCGGCGTAATAACGCTTTCTTGACGTGATTTTGACGTATGACCTTGGCGAGAGCTTGAAATTACCTCCGCCACAAAAACCAACCTGTGCGACTCCGTGCAGCGAAAGAAACACGTTCCTTTGACGTAACCGCCGTAATAACGCTTCCTTGGCGTGATTTTGACTTATGACCTTGGCGTGACCTTGAAATGACCTCCACCCCAAAAACCAATCTGGGCGACTCCGTGGAGCGAAAGAAACACGTTCCTATGACGTAACCGGCGTAATAACGCTTCCTTGGCGTGAATTTGACGTATGACCTTGGCGTGACCTTGAAATGACCTCCACCCCAAAAACCAATCTGTGCGACTCCGTGGAGCGAAAGAAACACGTTCCTTTGACGAAACCGTGGTAATAACGCATCCTCGACATGATTTTGACGTATGTCCTTGGCAAGACCTTGAAGTGACCTCTACCTCAAAAATCAACTTGTGCGACTCCGTGGAGCGAATGAAACACGTTCCCTTGCAGTAACCGGGGAATAACGCTTCCTTGGCTTTATTTCGACATATGACCTTGGCGTGACCTTGAAATGACTTCCATCCCAAAAATCAATCTGGGCGACTCCGTGGAGCGATAGAAACACGTTCCTTTGACGTAACCTTTGTAATAATGCTTACTCAACGTGATTTTGACGTGTGATCTTGTTGTGACATTGAAATGACATCCGCCACAAAAACCAATCTGGGGGACTCCGTGGAGCGAAAGATACACGATCCTTTGACGTAACCGGGGTAATATCGCTTCCTTGACGTGATTTTGACGTATGACCTTGGCGTGACCTTGAAATGACCTCCACCCCAAAAACCAATCTGGGGGACTCCGTGGAGCGAAAGATACACGATCCTTTGACGTAATCGGGGTAATAACGCTTCCTTGACGTGATTTTGCCGTATGACCTTGGCGTGACCTTGAAATGACCTCCACCCCATAAACCAATCTGGGCGACTCCATGGAACGAAAGAAACACGTCCCTTTGTCGCAACCGGCGTAATAACGCTTTCTTGACGTGATTTTGACGTATTACCTTGGTGTGACCTTGAAATGACCTCCGCCCCAAAATCCAGTCAGGGCGACTCGGTGGAACGAAGGAAACACGTTCCTTTGTCGCAACCGGCGTAATAACGCTTCCTTGGCGTGATTTTGACGTATGATCTTGGTGTGACCTTGAAATGACCTCCGCCACAAAAACCAATCTGTGCGACTCCATGGAGCGAAAGAAACACGTTCCTTTGACGTAACCGGCGTAATAAGGCTACTTTGGCGTGATTTTGTCGTGTCACCTTGGCGAGAGCTTGAAATGACCTCCGCCACAAAAACCTATCTGGGCGACCACGTGGAGCGAAAGAAACACGTTCCTTTTACGTAACCGGGGTAATAACGCTTTCTTGGCGTGATTTTGACGTATTACCTTGGCGTGACCCTGAAGTGACCACTAAACCAAAAACCAACTTTGGCGACTCCGTGTCGCGAAAGAAACACGTTCCTTTGACGTAACCGGCGTAATAACGCTTCCTTGACGTGATTTTGCCGTATGACCTTGGCGAGACCTTGAAATGACCTCCGCCCCAAAAACCAATCTGTGCGACTCCACGGAGCGAAAGAAACACGTTCCTTTGACGTTACCGGGGTAATAACGCTTTCTTGACGTGATTTTGACGTATTACCTTGGCGTGACCCTGAAATGACCACTACCCCAAAAACCAACTTGGGCGACTCCGTGGAGCGAAAGAAACACGTTCCTTTGACGTCACCGGCGTAATAACGCTTCCTTGACGTGATTTTGACGTATTACCTTGGCGTGACCCTGAAATGCCCACCACTCCATAATCCAACTTGGGCGACTCCGTGGAGCGAAAGAAACACGTTCCTTTGACGTAACCTTTGTAATAATGCTTACTCAACGTGATTTTGACGTGTGATCTTGTCGTGACATTGAAATGACATCCGCCACAAAAACCAATCTGGGGGACTCCGTGGAGCGAAAGATACACGATCCTTTGACGTAACCGGGGTAATAATGCTTCCTTGGCGTGATTTTGACGTATGACCTTGGCGTGACCTTGAAATGACCTCCATCTCAAAAATCAATCTGGGCGCCTCCGTGGAGCGAAAGAAACACGTCCCTTTGACGTAACCGACGTAATGACGCTTCCTTGGGGTGATTTTGAAGTATGACCTTGGCGTGACCTTGAAATGACATCCGCCCCAAAAACCTATCTGTGCGACTCAATGGAGCGAAAGAAACACGTTCCTTTGACGTAACCGGCGTAATAACGCTTTCTTGACGTGATTTTGACGTATGACCTTGGCGAGAGCTTGAAATTACCTCCGCCACAAAAACCAACCTGTGCGACTCCGTGCAGCGAAAGAAACACGTTCCTTTGACGTAACCGCCGTAATAACGCTTCCTTGGCGTGATTTTGACTTATGACCTTGGCGTGACCTTGAAATGACCTCCACCCCAAAAACCAATCTGGGCGACTCCGTGGAGCGAAAGAAACACGTTCCTATGACGTAACCGGCGTAATAACGCTTCCTTGGCGTGAATTTGACGTATGACCTTGGCGTGACCTTGAAATGACCTCCACCCCAAAAACCAATCTGTGCGACTCCGTGGAGCGAAAGAAACACGTTCCTTTGACGAAACCGTGGTAATAACGCATCCTCGACATGATTTTGACGTATGTCCTTGGCAAGACCTTGAAGTGACCTCTACCTCAAAAATCAACTTGTGCGACTCCGTGGAGCGAATGAAACACGTTCCCTTGCAGTAACCGGGGAATAACGCTTCCTTGGCTTTATTTCGACATATGACCTTGGCGTGACCTTGAAATGACTTCCATCCCAAAAATCAATCTGGGCGACTCCGTGGAGCGATAGAAACACGTTCCTTTGACGTAACCTTTGTAATAATGCTTACTCAACGTGATTTTGACGTGTGATCTTGTTGTGACATTGAAATGACATCCGCCACAAAAACCAATCTGGGGGACTCCGTGGAGCGAAAGATACACGATCCTTTGACGTAACCGGGGTAATATCGCTTCCTTGACGTGATTTTGACGTATGACCTTGGCGTGACCTTGAAATGACCTCCACCCCAAAAACCAATCTGGGGGACTCCGTGGAGCGAAAGATACACGATCCTTTGACGTAATCGGGGTAATAACGCTTCCTTGACGTGATTTTGCCGTATGACCTTGGCGTGACCTTGAAATGACCTCCACCCCATAAACCAATCTGGGCGACTCCATGGAACGAAAGAAACACGTCCCTTTGTCGCAACCGGCGTAATAACGCTTTCTTGACGTGATTTTGACGTATTACCTTGGTGTGACCTTGAAATGACCTCCGCCCCAAAATCCAATCAGGGCGACTCGGTGGAACGAAGGAAACACGTTCCTTTGTCGCAACCGGCGTAATAACGCTTCCTTGGCGTGATTTTGACGTATGATCTTGGTGTGACCTTGAAATGACCTCCGCCACAAAAACCAATCTGTGCGACTCCATGGAGCGAAAGAAACACGTTCCTTTGACGTAACCGGCGCAATAAGGCTACTTTGGCGTGATTTTGTCGTGTCACCTTGGCGAGAGCTTGAAATGACCTCCGCCACAAAAACCTATCTGGGCGACCACGTGGAGCGAAAGAAACACGTTCCTTTTACGTAACCGGCGTAATAACGATTCCTTGGCGTGAATTTGACGTATGACCTTGGCGTGACCTTGAAATGACCTCCACCTCAAAAACCAATCTGTGCGACTCCGTGGAGCGAAAGAAACACGTCCCTTTGACGTAACCGGGGTAATAACGCTTTCTTGACGTGATTTTGACGTATTACCTTGGTGTGACCTTGAAATGACCTCCGCCCCAAAATCCAATCAGGGCGACTCGGTGGAACGAAGGAAACACGTTCCTTTGTCGCAACCGGCGTAATAACGCTTCCTTGGCGTGATTTTGACGTATGATCTTGGTGTGACCTTGAAATGACCTCCGCCACAAAAACCAATCTGTGCGACTCCATGGAGCGAAAGAAACACGTTCCTGTAACGTAACCGGCGTAATAACGCTTCCTTGACGTGATTTTGCCGTATGACCTTGGCGTGACCTTGAAATGACCTCCACCCCAAAAACCAATCTGGGCGACTCCGTGGAGCGAAAGAAACACGTTCCTTTGACGTAACCGGCGTAATAACGATTCCTTGGCGTGAATTTGACGTATGACCTTGGCGTGACCTTGAAATGACCTCCACCCCAAAAACCAATCTGTGCGACTCAATGGAGCGAAAGAAACACGTTCCTTTGACGTCACCGGCGTAATAACGCTTCCTTGACGTGATTTTGACGTATTACCTTGGCGTGACCCTGAAATGCCCACTACTCCAAAATCCAACTTGGGCGACTCCGTGGAGCGAAAGAAACACGTTCCTTTGACCTAACCGGGGTAATAACGGTTCCTTGACGTGATTTTGACGAATGACCTTGGCGTGACCTTGAAATGACCTCCACCTCAAAAACCAATCTGTGCGACTCCGTGGAGCGAAAGAAACACGTCCCTTTGACGTAACCGGGGTAATAACGCTTTCTTGACGTGATTTTGACGTATTACCTTGGTGTGACCTTGAAATGACCCCCGCCCCAAAATCCAATCAGGGCGACTCGGTGGAACGAAGGAAACACGTTCCTTTGTCGCAACCGGCGTAATAACGCTTCCTTGGCGTGATTTTGACGTATGATCTTGGTGTGACCTTGAAATGACCTCCGCCACAAAAACCAATCTGTGCGACTCCATGGAGCGAAAGAAACACGTTCCTTTGACGTAACCGGCGTAATAAGGCTACTTTGGCGTGATTTTGTCGTGTCACCTTGGCGTGAGCTTGAAATGACCTCCGCCACAAAAACCTATCTGGGCGACCACGTGGAGCGAAAGAAACACGTTCCTTTTACGTAACCGGGGTAATAACGCTTTCTTGGCGTGATTTTGACGTATTACCTTGGCGTGACCCTGAAGTGACCACTAAACCAAAAACCAACTTTGGCGACTCCGTGTCGCGAAAGAAACACGTTCCTTTGACGTAACCGGCGTAATAACGCTTCCTTGACGTGATTTTGCCGTATGACCTTGGCGAGACCTTGAAATGACCTCCGCCCCAAAAACCAATCTGTGCGACTCCACGGAGCGAAAGAAACACGTTCCTTTGACGTTACCGGGGTAATAACGCTTTCTTGACGTGATTTTGACGTATTACCTTGGCGTGACCCTGAAATGACCACTACCCCAAAAACCAACTTGGGCGACTCCGTGGAGCGAAAGAAACACGTTCCTTTGACGTCACCGGCGTAATAACGCTTCCTTGACGTGATTTTGACGTATTACCTTGGCGTGACCCTGAAATGCCCACCACTCCATAATCCAACTTGGGCGACTCCGTGGAGCGAAAGAAACACGTTCCTTTGACGTAACCTTTGTAATAATGCTTACTCAACGTGATTTTGACGTGTGATCTTGTCGTGACATTGAAATGACATCCGCCACAAAAACCAATCTGGGGGACTCCGTGGAGCGAAAGATACACGATCCTTTGACGTAACCGGGGTAATAATGCTTCCTTGGCGTGATTTTGACGTATGACCTTGGCGTGACCTTGAAATGACCTCCATCTCAAAAATCAATCTGGGCGCCTCCGTGGAGCGAAAGAAACACGTCCCTTTGACGTAACCGACGTAATGACGCTTCCTTGGGGTGATTTTGAAGTATGACCTTGGCGTGACCTTGAAATGACATCCGCCCCAAAAACCTATCTGTGCGACTCAATGGAGCGAAAGAAACACGTTCCTTTGACGTAACCGGCGTAATAACGCTTTCTTGACGTGATTTTGACGTATGACCTTGGCGAGAGCTTGAAATTACCTCCGCCACAAAAACCAACCTGTGCGACTCCGTGCAGCGAAAGAAACACGTTCCTTTGACGTAACCGCCGTAATAACGCTTCCTTGGCGTGATTTTGACTTATGACCTTGGCGTGACCTTGAAATGACCTCCACCCCAAAAACCAATCTGGGCGACTCCGTGGAGCGAAAGAAACACGTTCCTATGACGTAACCGGCGTAATAACGCTTCCTTGGCGTGAATTTGACGTATGACCTTGGCGTGACCTTGAAATGACCTCCACCCCAAAAACCAATCTGTGCGACTCCGTGGAGCGAAAGAAACACGTTCCTTTGACGAAACCGTGGTAATAACGCATCCTCGACATGATTTTGACGTATGTCCTTGGCAAGACCTTGAAGTGACCTCTACCTCAAAAATCAACTTGTGCGACTCCGTGGAGCGAATGAAACACGTTCCCTTGCAGTAACCGGGGAATAACGCTTCCTTGGCTTTATTTCGACATATGACCTTGGCGTGACCTTGAAATGACTTCCATCCCAAAAATCAATCTGGGCGACTCCGTGGAGCGATAGAAACACGTTCCTTTGACGTAACCTTTGTAATAATGCTTACTCAACGTGATTTTGACGTGTGATCTTGTTGTGACCTTGAAATGACCTCCACCCCAAAAACCAATCTGGGGGACTCCGTGGAGCGAAAGATACACGATCCTTTGACGTAATCGGGGTAATAACGCTTCCTTGACGTGATTTTGCCGTATGACCTTGGCGTGACCTTGAAATGACCTCCACCCCATAAACCAATCTGGGCGACTCCATGGAACGAAAGAAACACGTCCCTTTGTCGCAACCGGCGTAATAACGCTTTCTTGACGTGATTTTGACGTATTACCTTGGTGTGACCTTGAAATGACCTCCGCCCCAAAATCCAATCAGGGCGACTCGGTGGAACGAAGGAAACACGTTCCTTTGTCGCAACCGGCGTAATAACGCTTCCTTGGCGTGATTTTGACGTATGATCTTGGTGTGACCTTGAAATGACCTCCGCCACAAAAACCAATCTGTGCGACTCCATGGAGCGAAAGAAACACGTTCCTTTGACGTAACCGGCGCAATAAGGCTACTTTGGCGTGATTTTGTCGTGTCACCTTGGCGAGAGCTTGAAATGACCTCCGCCACAAAAACCTATCTGGGCGACCACGTGGAGCGAAAGAAACACGTTCCTTTTACGTAACCGGGGTAATAACGCTTCCTTGACGTGATTTTGCCGTATGACCTTGGCGAGACCTTGAAATGACCTCCGCCCCAAAAACCAATCTGTGCGACTCCACGGAGCGAAAGAAACACGTTCCTTTGACGTTACCGGGGTAATAACGCTTCCTTGACGTGATTTTGACGTATGACCTTGGCGTGACCTTGAAATGACCTCCACCCCAAAAACCAATCTGGGCGACTCCGTGGAGCGAAAGAAACACGTTCCTGTAACGTAACCGGCGTAATAACGCTTCCTTGACGTGATTTTGCCGTATGACCTTGCCGTGACCTTGAAATGACCTCCACCCCAAAAACCAATCTGGGCGACTCCGTGGAGCGAAAGAAACACGTTCCTTTGACGTAACCGGCGTAATAACGATTCCTTGGCGTGAATTTGACGTATGACCTTGGCGTGACCTTGAAATGACCTCCACCCCAAAAACCAATCTGTGCGACTCAATGGAGCGAAAGAAACACGTTCCTTTGACGTCACCGGCGTAATAACGCTTCCTTGACGTGATTTTGACGTATTACCTTGGCGTGACCCTGAAATGCCCACTACTCCAAAATCCAACTTGGGCGACTCCGTGGAGCGAAAGAAACACGTTCCTTTGACCTAACCGGGGTAATAACGGTTCCTTGACGTGATTTTGACGAATGACCTTGGCGTGACCTTGAAATGACCTCCACCTCAAAAACCAATCTGTGCGACTCCGTGGAGCGAAAGAAACACGTCCCTTTGACGTAACCGGGGTAATAACGCTTTCTTGACGTGATTTTGACGTATTACCTTGGTGTGACCTTGAAATGACCTCCGCCCCAAAATCCAATCAGGGCGACTCGGTGGAACGAAGGAAACACGTTCCTTTGTCGCAACCGGCGTAATAACGCTTCCTTGGCGTGATTTTGACGTATGATCTTGGTGTGACCTTGAAATGACCTCCGCCACAAAAACCAATCTGTGCGACTCCATGGAGCGAAAGAAACACGTTCCTTTGACGTAACCGGCGTAATAAGGCTACTTTGGCGTGATTTTGTCGTGTCACCTTGGCGTGAGCTTGAAATGACCTCCGCCACAAAAACCTATCTGGGCGACCACGTGGAGCGAAAGAAACACGTTCCTTTTACGTAACCGGGGTAATAACGCTTTCTTGGCGTGATTTTGACGTATTACCTTGGCGTGACCCTGAAGTGACCACTAAACCAAAAACCAACTTTGGCGATTCCGTGTCGCGAAAGAAACACGTTCCTTTGACGTAACCGGCGTAATAACGCTTCCTTGACGTGATTTTGCCGTATGACCTTGGCGAGACCTTGAAATGACCTCCGCCCCAAAAACCAATCTGTGCGACTCCACGGAGCGAAAGAAACACGTTCCTTTGACGTTACCGGGGTAATAACGCTTTCTTGACGTGATTTTGACGTATTACCTTGGCGTGACCCTGAAATGACCACTACCCCAAAAACCAACTTGGGCGACTCCGTGGAGCGAAAGAAACACGTTCCTTTGACGTCACCGGCGTAATAACGCTTCCTTGACGTGATTTTGACGTATTACCTTGGCGTGACCCTGAAATGCCCACCACTCCATAATCCAACTTGGGCGACTCCGTGGAGCGAAAGAAACACGTTCCTTTGACGTAACCTTTGTAATAATGCTTACTCAACGTGATTTTGACGTGTGATCTTGTCGTGACATTGAAATGACATCCGCCACAAAAACCAATCTGGGGGACTCCGTGGAGCGAAAGATACACGATCCTTTGACGTAACCGGGGTAATAATGCTTCCTTGGCGTGATTTTGACGTATGACCTTGGCGTGACCTTGAAATGACCTCCATCTCAAAAATCAATCTGGGCGACTCCGTGGAGCGAAAGAAACACGTCCCTTTGACGTAACCGACGTAATGACGCTTCCTTGGGGTGATTTTGAAGTATGACCTTGGCGTGACCTTGAAATGACATCCGCCCCAAAAACCTATCTGTGCGACTCAATGGAGCGAAAGAAACACGTTCCTTTGACGTAACCGGCGTAATAACGCTTTCTTGACGTGATTTTGACGTATGACCTTGGCGAGAGCTTGAAATTACCTCCGCCACAAAAACCAACCTGTGCGACTCCGTGCAGCGAAAGAAACACGTTCCTTTGACGTAACCGCCGTAATAACGCTTCCTTGGCGTGATTTTGACTTATGACCTTGGCGTGACCTTGAAATGACCTCCACCCCAAAAACCAATCTGGGCGACTCCGTGGAGCGAAAGAAACACGTTCCTATGACGTAACCGGCGTAATAACGCTTCCTTGGCGTGAATTTGACGTATGACCTTGGCGTGACCTTGAAATGACCTCCACCCCAAAAACCAATCTGTGCGACTCCGTGGAGCGAAAGAAACACGTTCCTTTGACGAAACCGTGGTAATAACGCATCCTCGACATGATTTTGACGTATGTCCTTGGCAAGACCTTGAAGTGACCTCTACCTCAAAAATCAACTTGTGCGACTCCGTGGAGCGAATGAAACACGTTCCCTTGCAGTAACCGGGGAATAACGCTTCCTTGGCTTTATTTCGACATATGACCTTGGCGTGACCTTGAAATGACTTCCATCCCAAAAATCAATCTGGGCGACTCCGTGGAGCGATAGAAACACGTTCCTTTGACGTAACCTTTGTAATAATGCTTACTCAACGTGATTTTGACGTGTGATCTTGTTGTGACATTGAAATGACATCCGCCACAAAAACCAATCTGGGGGACTCCGTGGAGCGAAAGATACACGATCCTTTGACGTAACCGGGGTAATATCGCTTCCTTGACGTGATTTTGACGTATGACCTTGGCGTGACCTTGAAATGACCTCCACCCCAAAAACCAATCTGGGGGACTCCGTGGAGCGAAAGATACACGATCCTTTGACGTAATCGGGGTAATAACGCTTCCTTGACGTGATTTTGCCGTATGACCTTGGCGTGACCTTGAAATGACCTCCACCCCATAAACCAATCTGGGCGACTCCATGGAACGAAAGAAACACGTCCCTTTGTCGCAACCGGCGTAATAACGCTTCCTTGGCGTGATTTTGTCGTATGACCTTGGCGTGACCTTGAAATGACCTCCACCCCAAAAACCAATCTGTGCGACTCCTTGGAGCGAAAGAAACACGTTCCTTTGACGAAACCGTGGTAATAACGCATCCTCGACATGATTTTGACGTATGACCTTGGCAAGACCTTGAAGTGACCTCTACCCCAAAAATCAACCTGTGCGACTCCGTGGAGCGAATGAAACACGTTCCCTTGCAGTAACCGGGGAATAACGCTTCCTTGGCTTTATTTCGACATATGACCTTGGCGTGACCTTGAAATGACTTCCATCCCAAAAATCAATCTGGGCGACTCCGTGGAGCGATAGAAACACGTTCCTTTGACGTAACCTTTGTAATAATGCTTACTCAACGTGATTTTGACGTGTGATCTTGTCGTGACATTGAAATGACATCCGCCACAAAAACCAATCTGTGGGACTCCGTGGAGCGAAAGATACACGATCCTTTGACGTAACCGGGGTAATAACGCTTCCTTGGCGTGATTTTGACGTATGACCTTGGCGTGACCTTGAAATGACCTCCACCCCAAAAACCAATCTGGGCGACTCCGTGGAGCGAAAGAAACACGTTCCTGTAACGTAACCGGCGTAATAACGCTTCCTTGACGTGATTTTGCCGTATAACCTTGGCGTGACCTTGAAATGACCTCCACCCCAAGAACCAATCTGGGCGACTCCGTGGAGCGAAAGATACACGTTCCTTTGACGTAACCGGCGTAATAACGATTCCTTGGCGTGAATTTGACGTATGACCTTGGCGTGACCTTGAAATGACCTCCACCCCAAAAACCAATCTGTGCGACTCAATGGAGCGAAAGAAACACGTTCCTTTGACGTCACCGGCGTAATAACGCTTCCTTGACGTGATTTTGACGTATTACCTTGGCGTGACCCTGAAATGCCCACTACTCCAAAATCCAACTTGGGCGACTCCGTGGAGCGAAAGAAACACGTTCCTTTGACCTAACCGGGGTAATAACGCTTCCTTGGCGTGATTTTGACGTATGACCTTGGCGTGACCTTGAAATGACCTCCACCCCAAAAACCAATCTGGGCGACTCCGTGGAGCGAAAGAAACACGTTCCTATGACGCAACCGGCGTAATAACGCTTCCTTGGCGTGAATTTGACGTATGACCTTGGCGTGACCTTGAAATGACCTCCACCTCAAAAACCAATCTGTGCGACTCCGTGGAGCGAAAGAAACACGTCCCTTTGACGTAACCGGGGTAATAACGCTTTCTTGACGTGATTTTGACGTATTACCTTGGTGTGACCTTGAAATGACCTCCGCCCCAAAATCCAATCAGGGCGACTCGGTGGAACGAAGGAAACACGTTCCTTTGTCGCAACCGGCGTAATAACGCTTCCTTGGCGTGATTTTGACGTATGATCTTGGTGTGACCTTGAAATGACCTCCGCCACAAAAACCAATCTGTGCGACTCCATGGAGCGAAAGAAACACGTTCCTTTGACGTAACCGGCGTAATAAGGCTACTTTGGCGTGATTTTGTCGTGTCACCTTGGCGTGAGCTTGAAATGACCTCCGCCACAAAAACCTATCTGGGCGACCACGTGGAGCGAAAGAAACACGTTCCTTTTACGTAACCGGGGTAATAACGCTTTCTTGGCGTGATTTTGACGTATTACCTTGGCGTGACCCTGAAGTGACCACTAAACCAAAAACCAACTTTGGCGACTCCGTGTCGCGAAAGAAACACGTTCCTTTGACGTAACCGGCGTAATAAGGCTACTTTGGCGTGATTTTGTCGTGTCACCTTGGCGTGAGCTTGAAATGACCTCCGCCACAAAAACCTATCTGGGCGACCACGTGGAGCGAAAGAAACACGTTCCTTTTACGTAACCGGGGTAATAACGCTTTCTTGGCGTGATTTTGACGTATTACCTTGGCGTGACCCTGAAGTGACCACTACACCAAAAACCAACTTGGGCGACTCCGTGTCGCGAAAGAAACACGTTCCTTTGACGTAACCGGCGTAATAACGCTTCCTTGACGTGATTTTGCCGTATGACCTTGGCGAGACCTTGAAATGACCTCCGCCCCAAAAACCAATCTGTGCGACTCCACGGAGCGAAAGAAACACGTTCCTTTGACGTCACCGGCGTAATAACGCTTCCTTGACGTGATTTTGACGTATTACCTTGGCGTGACCCTGAAATGCCCACCACTCCATAATCCAACTTGGGCGACTCCGTGGAGCGAAAGAAACACGTTCCTTTGACGTAACCTTTGTAATAATGCTTACTCAACGTGATTTTGACGTGTGATCTTGTCGTGACATTGAAATGACATCCGCCACAAAAACCAATCTGGGGGACTCCGTGGAGCGAAAGATACACGATCCTTTGACGTAACCGGGGTAATAATGCTTCCTTGGCGTGATTTTGACGTATGACCTTGGCGTGACCTTGAAATGACTTCTACACCAAAAACCACCATGTGCGCCTCTGTGTAGCGAAAGAAACACGTTCCTTTGACGTAACCGGGTTAATAACGCCACCTTTTCGTGATTTTGACATATGACCTTGGCGTGATCTTGAAATGACCTCCACCTCAAAAACCAATCTGGGGGACTCCGTGGAGCGAAAGATACACGAACCTTTGACGTAACCGCCGTAATAACGCTTCCTTGGCGTGATTTTGACGTATGACCCTGGCGTGACCTTGAAATGACCTCCACCCCAAAAACCAATCTGGGCGACTCCGTGGAGCGAAAGAAACACGTTCCTTTGACGTAACCGGCGTAAAAACGCTTCCTTTTCGTGAAATTGACGTATGACCTTGGCGTGACCTTGAAATGACCTCCACCCCAAAAACCAATCTGTGCGACTCAATGGAGCAAAAGAAACACGTTCCTTTGACGTCACCGGCGTAATAACGCTTCCTTGACGTGATTTTGACGTATTACCTTGGCGTGACCCTGAAATGCCCACTACTCCATAATCCAACTTGGGCGACTCCGTGGAGCGAAAGAAACACGTTCCTTTGACGTAACCTTTGTAATAATGCTTACTCAACGTGATTTTGACGTGTGATCTTGTCGTGACATTGAAATGACATCCGCCACAAAAACCAATCTGGGGGACTCCGTGGAGCGAAAGATACACGATCCTTTGACGTAACCGGGGTAATAACGCTTCCTTGGCGTGATTTTGACGTATGACCTTGGCGTGACCTTGAAATGACCTCCACCCCAAAAACCAATCTGGGCGACTCCGTGGAGCGAAAGAAACACGTTCCTGTAACGTAACCGGCGTAATAACGCTTCCTTGACGTGATTTTGCCGTATGACCTTGGCGTGACCTTGAAATGACCTCCACCCCAAGAACCAATCTGGGCGACTCCGTGGAGCGAAAGAAACACGTTCCTTTGACGTAACCGGCGTAATAACGATTCCTTGGCGTGAATTTGACGTATGACCTTGGCGTGACCTTGAAATGACCTCCACCCCAAAAACCAATCTGTGCGACTCAATGGAGCGAAAGAAACACGTTCCTTTGACGTCACCGGCGTAATAACGCTTCCTTGACGTGATTTTGACGTATTACCTTGGCGTGACCCTGAAATGCCCACTACTCCAAAATCCAACTTGAGCGACTCCGTGGAGCGAAATAAACACGTTCCTTTGACCTAACCGGGGTAATAACGGTTCCTTGACGTGATTTTGACGAATGACCTTGGCGTGACCTTGAAATGACCTCCACCTCAAAAACCAATCTGTGCGACTCCGTGGAGCGAAAGAAACACGTCCCTTTGACGTAACCGGGGTAATAACGCTTTCTTGACGTGATTTTGACGTATTACCTTGGTGTGACCTTGAAATGACCTCCGCCCCAAAATCCAATCAGGGCGACTCGGTGGAACGAAGGAAACACGTTCCTTTGTCGCAACCGGCGTAATAACGCTTCCTTGGCGTGATTTTGACGTATGATCTTGGTGTGACCTTGAAATGACCTCCGCCACAAAAACCAATCTGTGCGACTCCATGGAGCGAAAGAAACACGTTCCTTTGACGTAACCGGCGTAATAAGGCTACTTTGGCGTGATTTTGTCGTGTCACCTTGGCGTGAGCTTGAAATGACCTCCGCCACAAAAACCTATCTGGGCGACCACGTGGAGCGAAAGAAACACGTTCCTTTTACGTAACCGGGGTAATAACGCTTTCTTGGCGTGATTTTGACGTATTACCTTGGCGTGACCCTGAAGTGACCACTAAACCAAAAACCAACTTTGGCGACTCCGTGTCGCGAAAGAAACACGTTCCTTTGACGTAACCGGCGTAATAACGCTTCCTTGACGTGATTTTGCCGTATGACCTTGGCGAGACCTTGAAATGACCTCCGCCCCAAAAACCAATCTGTGCGACTCCACGGAGCGAAAGAAACACGTTCCTTTGACGTTACCGGGGTAATAACGCTTCCTTGACGTGATTTTGACGTATGACCTTGGCGTGACCTTGAAATGACCTCCACCCCAAAAACCAATCTGGGCGACTCCGTGGAGCGAAAGAAACACGTTCCTGTAACGTAACCGGCGTAATAACGCTTCCTTGACGTGATTTTGCCGTATGACCTTGGCGTGACCTTGAAATGACCTCCACCCCAAAAACCAATCTGGGCGACTCCGTGGAGCGAAAGAAACACGTTCCTTTGACGTAACCGGCGTAATAACGATTCCTTGGCGTGAATTTGACGTATGACCTTGGCGTGACCTTGAAATGACCTCCACCCCAAAAACCAATCTGTGCGACTCAATGGAGCGAAAGAAACACGTTCCTTTGACGTCACCGGCGTAATAACGCTTCCTTGACGTGATTTTGACGTATTACCTTGGCGTGACCCTGAAATGCCCACTACTCCAAAATCCAACTTGGGCGACTCCGTGGAGCGAAAGAAACACGTTCCTTTGACCTAACCGGGGTAATAACGGTTCCTTGACGTGATTTTGACGAATGACCTTGGCGTGACCTTGAAATGACCTCCACCTCAAAAACCAATCTGTGCGACTCCGTGGAGCGAAAGAAACACGTCCCTTTGACGTAACCGGGGTAATAACGCTTTCTTGACGTGATTTTGACGTATTACCTTGGTGTGACCTTGAAATGACCTCCGCCCCAAAATCCAATCAGGGCGACTCGGTGGAACGAAGGAAACACGTTCCTTTGTCGCAACCGGCGTAATAACGCTTCCTTGGCGTGATTTTGACGTATGATCTTGGTGTGACCTTGAAATGACCTCCGCCACAAAAACCAATCTGTGCGACTCCATGGAGCGAAAGAAACACGTTCCTTTGACGTAACCGGCGTAATAAGGCTACTTTGGCGTGATTTTGTCGTGTCACCTTGGCGTGAGCTTGAAATGACCTCCGCCACAAAAACCTATCTGGGCGACCACGTGGAGCGAAAGAAACACGTTCCTTTTACGTAACCGGGGTAATAACGCTTTCTTGGCGTGATTTTGACGTATTACCTTGGCGTGACCCTGAAGTGACCACTAAACCAAAAACCAACTTTGGCGACTCCGTGTCGCGAAAGAAACACGTTCCTTTGACGTAACCGGCGTAATAACGCTTCCTTGACGTGATTTTGCCGTATGACCTTGGCGAGACCTTGAAATGACCTCCGCCCCAAAAACCAATCTGTGCGACTCCACGGAGCGAAAGAAACACGTTCCTTTGACGTTACCGGGGTAATAACGCTTTCTTGACGTGATTTTGACGTATTACCTTGGCGTGACCCTGAAATGACCACTACCCCAAAAACCAACTTGGGCGACTCCGTGGAGCGAAAGAAACACGTTCCTTTGACGTCACCGGCGTAATAACGCTTTCTTGACGTGATTTTGACGTATGACCTTGGCGAGAGCTTGAAATTACCTCCGCCACAAAAACCAACCTGTGCGACTCCGTGCAGCGAAAGAAACACGTTCCTTTGACGTAACCGCCGTAATAACGCTTCCTTGGCGTGATTTTGACTTATGACCTTGGCGTGACCTTGAAATGACCTCCACCCCAAGAACCAATCTGGGCGACTCCGTGGAGCGAAAGATACACGTTCCTTTGACGTAACCGGCGTAATAACGATTCCTTGGCGTGAATTTGACGTATGACCTTGGCGTGACCTTGAAATGACCTCCACCCCAAAAACCAATCTGTGCGACTCAATGGAGCGAAAGAAACACGTTCCTTTGACGTCACCGGCGTAATAACGCTTCCTTGACGTGATTTTGACGTATTACCTTGGCGTGACCCTGAAATGCCCACTACTCCAAAATCCAACTTGGGCGACTCCGTGGAGCGAAAGAAACACGTTCCTTTGACCTAACCGGGGTAATAACGCTTCCTTGGCGTGATTTTGACGTATGACCTTGGCGTGACCTTGAAATGACCTCCACCCCAAAAACCAATCTGGGCGACTCCGTGGAGCGAAAGAAACACGTTCCTATGACGCAACCGGCGTAATAACGCTTCCTTGGCGTGAATTTGACGTATGACCTTGGCGTGACCTTGAAATGACCTCCACCTCAAAAACCAATCTGTGCGACTCCGTGGAGCGAAAGAAACACGTCCCTTTGACGTAACCGGGGTAATAACGCTTTCTTGACGTGATTTTGACGTATTACCTTGGTGTGACCTTGAAATGACCTCCGCCCCAAAATCCAATCAGGGCGACTCGGTGGAACGAAGGAAACACGTTCCTTTGTCGCAACCGGCGTAATAACGCTTCCTTGGCGTGATTTTGACGTATGATCTTGGTGTGACCTTGAAATGACCTCCGCCACAAAAACCAATCTGTGCGACTCCATGGAGCGAAAGAAACACGTTCCTTTGACGTAACCGGCGTAATAAGGCTACTTTGGCGTGATTTTGTCGTGTCACCTTGGCGTGAGCTTGAAATGACCTCCGCCACAAAAACCTATCTGGGCGACCACGTGGAGCGAAAGAAACACGTTCCTTTTACGTAACCGGGGTAATAACGCTTTCTTGGCGTGATTTTGACGTATTACCTTGGCGTGACCCTGAAGTGACCACTAAACCAAAAACCAACTTTGGCGACTCCGTGTCGCGAAAGAAACACGTTCCTTTGACGTAACCGGCGTAATAAGGCTACTTTGGCGTGATTTTGTCGTGTCACCTTGGCGTGAGCTTGAAATGACCTCCGCCACAAAAACCTATCTGGGCGACCACGTGGAGCGAAAGAAACACGTTCCTTTTACGTAACCGGGGTAATAACGCTTTCTTGGCGTGATTTTGACGTATTACCTTGGCGTGACCCTGAAGTGACCACTACACCAAAAACCAACTTGGGCGACTCCGTGTCGCGAAAGAAACACGTTCCTTTGACGTAACCGGCGTAATAACGCTTCCTTGACGTGATTTTGCCGTATGACCTTGGCGAGACCTTGAAATGACCTCCGCCCCAAAAACCAATCTGTGCGACTCCACGGAGCGAAAGAAACACGTTCCTTTGACGTCACCGGCGTAATAACGCTTCCTTGACGTGATTTTGACGTATTACCTTGGCGTGACCCTGAAATGCCCACCACTCCATAATCCAACTTGGGCGACTCCGTGGAGCGAAAGAAACACGTTCCTTTGACGTAACCTTTGTAATAATGCTTACTCAACGTGATTTTGACGTGTGATCTTGTCGTGACATTGAAATGACATCCGCCACAAAAACCAATCTGGGGGACTCCGTGGAGCGAAAGATACACGATCCTTTGACGTAACCGGGGTAATAATGCTTCCTTGGCGTGATTTTGACGTATGACCTTGGCGTGACCTTGAAATGACTTCTACACCAAAAACCACCATGTGCGCCTCTGTGTAGCGAAAGAAACACGTTCCTTTGACGTAACCGGGTTAATAACGCCACCTTTTCGTGATTTTGACATATGACCTTGGCGTGATCTTGAAATGACCTCCACCTCAAAAACCAATCTGGGGGACTCCGTGGAGCGAAAGATACACGAACCTTTGACGTAACCGCCGTAATAACGCTTCCTTGGCGTGATTTTGACGTATGACCCTGGCGTGACCTTGAAATGACCTCCACCCCAAAAACCAATCTGGGCGACTCCGTGGAGCGAAAGAAACACGTTCCTTTGACGTAACCGGCGTAAAAACGCTTCCTTTTCGTGAAATTGACGTATGACCTTGGCGTGACCTTGAAATGACCTCCACCCCAAAAACCAATCTGTGCGACTCAATGGAGCAAAAGAAACACGTTCCTTTGACGTCACCGGCGTAATAACGCTTCCTTGACGTGATTTTGACGTATTACCTTGGCGTGACCCTGAAATGCCCACTACTCCATAATCCAACTTGGGCGACTCCGTGGAGCGAAAGAAACACGTTCCTTTGACGTAACCTTTGTAATAATGCTTACTCAACGTGATTTTGACGTGTGATCTTGTCGTGACATTGAAATGACATCCGCCACAAAAACCAATCTGGGGGACTCCGTGGAGCGAAAGATACACGATCCTTTGACGTAACCGGGGTAATAACGCTTCCTTGGCGTGATTTTGACGTATGACCTTGGCGTGACCTTGAAATGACCTCCACCCCAAAAACCAATCTGGGCGACTCCGTGGAGCGAAAGAAACACGTTCCTGTAACGTAACCGGCGTAATAACGCTTCCTTGACGTGATTTTGCCGTATGACCTTGGCGTGACCTTGAAATGACCTCCACCCCAAGAACCAATCTGGGCGACTCCGTGGAGCGAAAGAATCACGTTCCTTTGACGTAACCGGCGTAATAACGATTCCTTGGCGTGAATTTGACGTATGACCTTGGCGTGACCTTGAAATGACCTCCACCCCAAAAACCAATCTGTGCGACTCAATGGAGCGAAAGAAACACGTTCCTTTGACGTCACCGGCGTAATAACGCTTCCTTGACGTGATTTTGACGTATTACCTTGGCGTGACCCTGAAATGCCCACTACTCCAAAATCCAACTTGAGCGACTCCGTGGAGCGAAATAAACACGTTCCTTTGACCTAACCGGGGTAATAACGGTTCCTT
Organism: Megalopta genalis; assembly: GCF_051020955.1. NCBI lineage: Eukaryota > Metazoa > Arthropoda > Insecta > Hymenoptera > Halictidae > Megalopta > Megalopta genalis. Next base: position 229,387 of record NW_027476392.1, on the reverse strand, counting down.
GACGTGATTTTGACGAATGACCTTGGCGTGACCTTGAAATGACCTCCACCTCAAAAACCAATCTGTGCGACTCCGTGGAGCGAAAGAAACACGTCCCTTTGACGTAACCGGGGTAATAACGCTTTCTTGACGTGATTTTGACGTATTACCTTGGTGTGACCTTGAAATGACCTCCGCCCCAAAATCCAATCAGGGCGACTCGGTGGAACGAAGGAAACACGTTCCTTTGTCGCAACCGGCGTAATAACGCTTCCTTGGCGTGATTTTGACGTATGATCTTGGTGTGACCTTGAAATGACCTCCGCCACAAAAACCAATCTGTGCGACTCCATGGAGCGAAAGAAACACGTTCCTTTGACGTAACCGGCGTAATAAGGCTACTTTGGCGTGATTTTGTCGTGTCACCTTGGCGTGAGCTTGAAATGACCTCCGCCACAAAAACCTATCTGGGCGACCACGTGGAGCGAAAGAAACACGTTCCTTTTACGTAACCGGGGTAATAACGCTTTCTTGGCGTGATTTTGACGTATTACCTTGGCGTGACCCTGAAGTGACCACTAAACCAAAAACCAACTTTGGCGACTCCGTGTCGCGAAAGAAACACGTTCCTTTGACGTAACCGGCGTAATAACGCTTCCTTGACGTGATTTTGCCGTATGACCTTGGCGAGACCTTGAAATGACCTCCGCCCCAAAAACCAATCTGTGCGACTCCACGGAGCGAAAGAAACACGTTCCTTTGACGTTACCGGGGTAATAACGCTTCCTTGACGTGATTTTGACGTATGACCTTGGCGTGACCTTGAAATGACCTCCACCCCAAAAACCAATCTGGGCGACTCCGTGGAGCGAAAGAAACACGTTCCTGTAACGTAACCGGCGTAATAACGCTTCCTTGACGTGATTTTGCCGTATGACCTTGGCGTGACCTTGAAATGACCTCCACCCCAAAAACCAATCTGGGCGACTCCGTGGAGCGAAAGAAACACGTTCCTTTGACGTAACCGGCGTAATAACGATTCCTTGGCGTGAATTTGACGTATGACCTTGGCGTGACCTTGAAATGACCTCCACCCCAAAAACCAATCTGTGCGACTCAATGGAGCGAAAGAAACACGTTCCTTTGACGTCACCGGCGTAATAACGCTTCCTTGACGTGATTTTGACGTATTACCTTGGCGTGACCCTGAAATGCCCACTACTCCAAAATCCAACTTGGGCGACTCCGTGGAGCGAAAGAAACACGTTCCTTTGACCTAACCGGGGTAATAACGGTTCCTTGACGTGATTTTGACGAATGACCTTGGCGTGACCTTGAAATGACCTCCACCTCAAAAACCAATCTGTGCGACTCCGTGGAGCGAAAGAAACACGTCCCTTTGACGTAACCGGGGTAATAACGCTTTCTTGACGTGATTTTGACGTATTACCTTGGTGTGACCTTGAAATGACCTCCGCCCCAAAATCCAATCAGGGCGACTCGGTGGAACGAAGGAAACACGTTCCTTTGTCGCAACCGGCGTAATAACGCTTCCTTGGCGTGATTTTGACGTATGATCTTGGTGTGACCTTGAAATGACCTCCGCCACAAAAACCAATCTGTGCGACTCCATGGAGCGAAAGAAACACGTTCCTTTGACGTAACCGGCGTAATAAGGCTACTTTGGCGTGATTTTGTCGTGTCACCTTGGCGTGAGCTTGAAATGACCTCCGCCACAAAAACCTATCTGGGCGACCACGTGGAGCGAAAGAAACACGTTCCTTTTACGTAACCGGGGTAATAACGCTTTCTTGGCGTGATTTTGACGTATTACCTTGGCGTGACCCTGAAGTGACCACTAAACCAAAAACCAACTTTGGCGACTCCGTGTCGCGAAAGAAACACGTTCCTTTGACGTAACCGGCGTAATAACGCTTCCTTGACGTGATTTTGCCGTATGACCTTGGCGAGACCTTGAAATGACCTCCGCCCCAAAAACCAATCTGTGCGACTCCACGGAGCGAAAGAAACACGTTCCTTTGACGTTACCGGGGTAATAACGCTTTCTTGACGTGATTTTGACGTATTACCTTGGCGTGACCCTGAAATGACCACTACCCCAAAAACCAACTTGGGCGACTCCGTGGAGCGAAAGAAACACGTTCCTTTGACGTCACCGGCGTAATAACGCTTTCTTGACGTGATTTTGACGTATGACCTTGGCGAGAGCTTGAAATTACCTCCGCCACAAAAACCAACCTGTGCGACTCCGTGCAGCGAAAGAAACACGTTCCTTTGACGTAACCGCCGTAATAACGCTTCCTTGGCGTGATTTTGACTTATGACCTTGGCGTGACCTTGAAATGACCTCCACCCCAAAAACCAATCTGGGCGACTCCGTGGAGCGAAAGAAACACGTTCCTATGACGTAACCGGCGTAATAACGCTTCCTTGGCGTGAATTTGACGTATGACCTTGGCGTGACCTTGAAATGACCTCCACCCCAAAAACCAATCTGGGCGACTCCGTGGAGCGAAAGAAACACGTTCCTTTGACGTAACCGGCGTAATAACGCTTCCTTGGCGTGAATTTGACGTATGACCTTGGCGTGACCTTGAAATGACCTCCACCCCAAAAACCAATCTGTGCGACTCAATGGAGCGAAAGAAACACGTTCCTTTGACGTCACCGGCGTAATAACGCTTCCTTGACGTGATTTTGACGTATTACCTTGGCGTGACCCTGAAATGCCCACTACTCCATAATCCAACTTGGGCGAATCCGTGGAGCGAAAGAAACACGTTCCTTTGACGTAACCTTTGTAATAATGCTTACTCAACGTGATTTTGACGTGTGATCTTGTCGTGACATTGAAATGACATCCGCCACAAAAACCAATCTGGGGGACTCCGTGGAGCGAAAGATACACGATCCTTTGACGTAACCGGGGTAATAACGCTTCCTTGGCGTGATTTTGACGTATGACCTTGGCGTGACCTTGAAATGACCTCCACCCCAAAAACCAATCTGGGCGACTCCGTGGAGCGAAAGAAACACGTTCCTGTAACGTAACCGGCGTAATAACGCTTCCTTGGCGTGAATTTGACGTATGACCTTGGTGTGACCTTGAAATGACCTCCACCCCAAAAACCAACTTGGGCGACTCCGTGGAGCGAAAGAAACACGTTCCTTTGACGTCACCGGCGTAATAACGCTTCCTTGACGTGATTTTGACGTATTACCTAGGCGTGACCCTGAAATGCCCACTACTCCATAATCCAACTTGGGCGACTCCGTGGAGCGAAAGAAACACGTTCCTTTGACGTAACCTTTGTAATAATGCTTACTCAACGTGATTTTGACGTGTGATCTTGTCGTGACATTGAAATGACATCCGCCACAAAAACCAATCTGGGGGACTCCGTGGAGCGAAAGATACACGATCCTTTGACGTAACCGGGGTAATGACGCTTCCTTGGGGTGATTTTGAAGTATGACCTTGGCGTGACCTTGAAATGACATCCGCCCCAAAAACCTATCTGTGCGACTCAATGGAGCGAAAGAAACACGTTCCTTTGACGTAACCGGCGTAATAACGCTTTCTTGACGTGATTTTGACGTATGACCTTGGCGAGAGCTTGAAATTACCTCCGCCACAAAAACCAACCTGTGCGACTCCGTGCAGCGAAAGAAACACGTTCCTTTGACGTAACCGCCGTAATAACGCTTCCTTGGCGTGATTTTGACGTATGACCTTGGCGTGACCTTGAAATGACCTCCACCCCAAAAACCAATCTGGGCGACTCCGTGGAGCGAAAGAAACACGTTCCTATGACGTAACCGGCGTAATAACGCTTCCTTGGCGTGAATTTGACGTATGACCTTGGCGTGACCTTGAAATGACCTGCACCCCAAAAACCTACCTGTGCGACTCCGTGTAGCAAAAGAAACACGTTCCTTTGACGTAACCGCAGTAATAACGCTTCCTTGGCGTGATTTTGACGTATGACCTTGGCGTGACCTTGAAATGACCTCCACCCCAAAAACCAATCTGTGCGACTCAATGGAGCGAAAGAAACACGTTCCTTTGACGTCACCGGCGTAATAACGCATCCTTGACGTGATTTTGATGTATGACCTTGGCATGACCTTGAAATGACCTATACCCCAAAAACCAACCTGTGCGACTCCGTGGAGCCAATGAAACACGTTCCCTTGAAGTAACCGGGGTAATAACGCTTCTTCGGCGTGATTTTGACGTATGACCTTGGCGTGACCTTGAAATGACTTCTACACCAAAAACCACCCTGTGCGCCTCTGTGTAGCGAAAGAAACACGTTCCTTTGACGTAACCGGGGTAATAACGCCACCTTTTCGTGATTTTGACATATGACCTTGGCGTGATCTTGAAATGACCTCCACCTCAAAAACCAATCTGGGGGACTCCGTGGAGCGAAAGTTACACGAACCTTTGACGTAACCGGGGTAATAACGCTTCCTTGGCGTGATTTTGACGTATGACCTTGGCGTGACCTTGAAATGACTTCCACCCCAAAAACCAATCTGGGCGACTCCGTGGAGCGAAAGAAACACGTTCCTATGACGCAACCGGCGTAATAACGCTTCCTTGGCGTGAATTTGACGTATGACCTTGGCGTGACCTTGAAATGACCTCCACCTCAAAAACCAATCTGTGCGACTCCGTGGAGCGAAAGAAACACGTCCCTTTGACGTAACCGGGGTAATAACGCTTTCTTGACGTGATTTTGACGTATTACCTTGGTGTGACCTTGAAATGACCTCCGCCCCAAAATCCAATCAGGGCGACTCGGTGGAACGAAGGAAACACGTTCCTTTGTCGCAACCGGCGTAATAACGCTTCCTTGGCGTGATTTTGACGTATGATCTTGGTGTGACCTTGAAATGACCTCCGCCACAAAAACCAATCTGTGCGACTCCATGGAGCGAAAGAAACACGTTCCTTTGACGTAACCGGCGTAATAAGGCTACTTTGGCGTGATTTTGTCGTGTCACCTTGGCGTGAGCTTGAAATGACCTCCGCCACAAAAACCTATCTGGGCGACCACGTGGAGCGAAAGAAACACGTTCCTTTTACGTAACCGGGGTAATAACGCTTTCTTGGCGTGATTTTGACGTATTACCTTGGCGTGACCCTGAAGTGACCACTAAACCAAAAACCAACTTTGGCGACTCCGTGTCGCGAAAGAAACACGTTCCTTTGACGTAACCGGCGTAATAAGGCTACTTTGGCGTGATTTTGTCGTGTCACCTTGGCGTGAGCTTGAAATGACCTCCGCCACAAAAACCTATCTGGGCGACCACGTGGAGCGAAAGAAACACGTTCCTTTTACGTAACCGGGGTAATAACGCTTTCTTGGCGTGATTTTGACGTATTACCTTGGCGTGACCCTGAAGTGACCACTACACCAAAAACCAACTTGGGCGACTCCGTGTCGCGAAAGAAACACGTTCCTTTGACGTAACCGGCGTAATAACGCTTCCTTGACGTGATTTTGCCGTATGACCTTGGCGAGACCTTGAAATGACCTCCGCCCCAAAAACCAATCTGTGCGACTCCACGGAGCGAAAGAAACACGTTCCTTTGACGTCACCGGCGTAATAACGCTTCCTTGACGTGATTTTGACGTATTACCTTGGCGTGACCCTGAAATGCCCACCACTCCATAATCCAACTTGGGCGACTCCGTGGAGCGAAAGAAACACGTTCCTTTGACGTAACCTTTGTAATAATGCTTACTCAACGTGATTTTGACGTGTGATCTTGTCGTGACATTGAAATGACATCCGCCACAAAAACCAATCTGGGGGACTCCGTGGAGCGAAAGATACACGATCCTTTGACGTAACCGGGGTAATAATGCTTCCTTGGCGTGATTTTGACGTATGACCTTGGCGTGACCTTGAAATGACTTCTACACCAAAAACCACCATGTGCGCCTCTGTGTAGCGAAAGAAACACGTTCCTTTGACGTAACCGGGTTAATAACGCCACCTTTTCGTGATTTTGACATATGACCTTGGCGTGATCTTGAAATGACCTCCACCTCAAAAACCAATCTGGGGGACTCCGTGGAGCGAAAGATACACGAACCTTTGACGTAACCGCCGTAATAACGCTTCCTTGGCGTGATTTTGACGTATGACCCTGGCGTGACCTTGAAATGACCTCCACCCCAAAAACCAATCTGGGCGACTCCGTGGAGCGAAAGAAACACGTTCCTTTGACGTAACCGGCGTAAAAACGCTTCCTTTTCGTGAAATTGACGTATGACCTTGGCGTGACCTTGAAATGACCTCCACCCCAAAAACCAATCTGTGCGACTCAATGGAGCAAAAGAAACACGTTCCTTTGACGTCACCGGCGTAATAACGCTTCCTTGACGTGATTTTGACGTATTACCTTGGCGTGACCCTGAAATGCCCACTACTCCATAATCCAACTTGGGCGACTCCGTGGAGCGAAAGAAACACGTTCCTTTGACGTAACCTTTGTAATAATGCTTACTCAACGTGATTTTGACGTGTGATCTTGTCGTGACATTGAAATGACATCCGCCACAAAAACCAATCTGGGGGACTCCGTGGAGCGAAAGATACACGATCCTTTGACGTAACCGGGGTAATAACGCTTCCTTGGCGTGATTTTGACGTATGACCTTGGCGTGACCTTGAAATGACCTCCACCCCAAAAACCAATCTGGGCGACTCCGTGGAGCGAAAGAAACACGTTCCTGTAACGTAACCGGCGTAATAACGCTTCCTTGACGTGATTTTGCCGTATGACCTTGGCGTGACCTTGAAATGACCTCCACCCCAAGAACCAATCTGGGCGACTCCGTGGAGCGAAAGAAACACGTTCCTTTGACGTAACCGGCGTAATAACGATTCCTTGGCGTGAATTTGACGTATGACCTTGGCGTGACCTTGAAATGACCTCCACCCCAAAAACCAATCTGTGCGACTCAATGGAGCGAAAGAAACACGTTCCTTTGACGTCACCGGCGTAATAACGCTTCCTTGACGTGATTTTGACGTATTACCTTGGCGTGACCCTGAAATGCCCACTACTCCAAAATCCAACTTGAGCGACTCCGTGGAGCGAAATAAACACGTTCCTTTGACCTAACCGGGGTAATAACGGTTCCTTGACGTGATTTTGACGAATGACCTTGGCGTGACCTTGAAATGACCTCCACCTCAAAAACCAATCTGTGCGACTCCGTGGAGCGAAAGAAACACGTCCCTTTGACGTAACCGGGGTAATAACGCTTTCTTGACGTGATTTTGACGTATTACCTTGGTGTGACCTTGAAATGACCTCCGCCCCAAAATCCAATCAGGGCGACTCGGTGGAACGAAGGAAACACGTTCCTTTGTCGCAACCGGCGTAATAACGCTTCCTTGGCGTGATTTTGACGTATGATCTTGGTGTGACCTTGAAATGACCTCCGCCACAAAAACCAATCTGTGCGACTCCATGGAGCGAAAGAAACACGTTCCTTTGACGTAACCGGCGTAATAAGGCTACTTTGGCGTGATTTTGTCGTGTCACCTTGGCGTGAGCTTGAAATGACCTCCGCCACAAAAACCTATCTGGGCGACCACGTGGAGCGAAAGAAACACGTTCCTTTTACGTAACCGGGGTAATAACGCTTTCTTGGCGTGATTTTGACGTATTACCTTGGCGTGACCCTGAAGTGACCACTAAACCAAAAACCAACTTTGGCGACTCCGTGTCGCGAAAGAAACACGTTCCTTTGACGTAACCGGCGTAATAACGCTTCCTTGACGTGATTTTGCCGTATGACCTTGGCGAGACCTTGAAATGACCTCCGCCCCAAAAACCAATCTGTGCGACTCCACGGAGCGAAAGAAACACGTTCCTTTGACGTTACCGGGGTAATAACGCTTCCTTGACGTGATTTTGACGTATGACCTTGGCGTGACCTTGAAATGACCTCCACCCCAAAAACCAATCTGGGCGACTCCGTGGAGCGAAAGAAACACGTTCCTGTAACGTAACCGGCGTAATAACGCTTCCTTGACGTGATTTTGCCGTATGACCTTGGCGTGACCTTGAAATGACCTCCACCCCAAAAACCAATCTGGGCGACTCCGTGGAGCGAAAGAAACACGTTCCTTTGACGTAACCGGCGTAATAACGATTCCTTGGCGTGAATTTGACGTATGACCTTGGCGTGACCTTGAAATGACCTCCACCCCAAAAACCAATCTGTGCGACTCAATGGAGCGAAAGAAACACGTTCCTTTGACGTCACCGGCGTAATAACGCTTCCTTGACGTGATTTTGACGTATTACCTTGGCGTGACCCTGAAATGCCCACTACTCCAAAATCCAACTTGGGCGACTCCGTGGAGCGAAAGAAACACGTTCCTTTGACCTAACCGGGGTAATAACGGTTCCTTGACGTGATTTTGACGAATGACCTTGGCGTGACCTTGAAATGACCTCCACCTCAAAAACCAATCTGTGCGACTCCGTGGAGCGAAAGAAACACGTCCCTTTGACGTAACCGGGGTAATAACGCTTTCTTGACGTGATTTTGACGTATTACCTTGGTGTGACCTTGAAATGACCTCCGCCCCAAAATCCAATCAGGGCGACTCGGTGGAACGAAGGAAACACGTTCCTTTGTCGCAACCGGCGTAATAACGCTTCCTTGGCGTGATTTTGACGTATGATCTTGGTGTGACCTTGAAATGACCTCCGCCACAAAAACCAATCTGTGCGACTCCATGGAGCGAAAGAAACACGTTCCTTTGACGTAACCGGCGTAATAAGGCTACTTTGGCGTGATTTTGTCGTGTCACCTTGGCGTGAGCTTGAAATGACCTCCGCCACAAAAACCTATCTGGGCGACCACGTGGAGCGAAAGAAACACGTTCCTTTTACGTAACCGGGGTAATAACGCTTTCTTGGCGTGATTTTGACGTATTACCTTGGCGTGACCCTGAAGTGACCACTAAACCAAAAACCAACTTTGGCGACTCCGTGTCGCGAAAGAAACACGTTCCTTTGACGTAACCGGCGTAATAACGCTTCCTTGACGTGATTTTGCCGTATGACCTTGGCGAGACCTTGAAATGACCTCCGCCCCAAAAACCAATCTGTGCGACTCCACGGAGCGAAAGAAACACGTTCCTTTGACGTTACCGGGGTAATAACGCTTTCTTGACGTGATTTTGACGTATTACCTTGGCGTGACCCTGAAATGACCACTACCCCAAAAACCAACTTGGGCGACTCCGTGGAGCGAAAGAAACACGTTCCTTTGACGTCACCGGCGTAATAACGCTTTCTTGACGTGATTTTGACGTATGACCTTGGCGAGAGCTTGAAATTACCTCCGCCACAAAAACCAACCTGTGCGACTCCGTGCAGCGAAAGAAACACGTTCCTTTGACGTAACCGCCGTAATAACGCTTCCTTGGCGTGATTTTGACTTATGACCTTGGCGTGACCTTGAAATGACCTCCACCCCAAGAACCAATCTGGGCGACTCCGTGGAGTGAAAGATACACGTTCCTTTGACGTAACCGGCGTAATAACGATTCCTTGGCGTGAATTTGACGTATGACCTTGGCGTGACCTTGAAATGACCTCCACCCCAAAAACCAATCTGTGCGACTCAATGGAGCGAAAGAAACACGTTCCTTTGACGTCACCGGCGTAATAACGCTTCCTTGACGTGATTTTGACGTATTACCTTGGCGTGACCCTGAAATGCCCACTACTCCAAAATCCAACTTGGGCGACTCCGTGGAGCGAAAGAAACACGTTCCTTTGACCTAACCGGGGTAATAACGCTTCCTTGGCGTGATTTTGACGTATGACCTTGGCGTGACCTTGAAATGACCTCCACCCCAAAAACCAATCTGGGCGACTCCGTGGAGCGAAAGAAACACGTTCCTATGACGCAACCGGCGTAATAACGCTTCCTTGGCGTGAATTTGACGTATGACCTTGGCGTGACCTTGAAATGACCTCCACCTCAAAAACCAATCTGTGCGACTCCGTGGAGCGAAAGAAACACGTCCCTTTGACGTAACCGGGGTAATAACGCTTTCTTGACGTGATTTTGACGTATTACCTTGGTGTGACCTTGAAATGACCTCCGCCCCAAAATCCAATCAGGGCGACTCGGTGGAACGAAGGAAACACGTTCCTTTGTCGCAACCGGCGTAATAACGCTTCCTTGGCGTGATTTTGACGTATGATCTTGGTGTGACCTTGAAATGACCTCCGCCACAAAAACCAATCTGTGCGACTCCATGGAGCGAAAGAAACACGTTCCTTTGACGTAACCGGCGTAATAAGGCTACTTTGGCGTGATTTTGTCGTGTCACCTTGGCGTGAGCTTGAAATGACCTCCGCCACAAAAACCTATCTGGGCGACCACGTGGAGCGAAAGAAACACGTTCCTTTTACGTAACCGGGGTAATAACGCTTTCTTGGCGTGATTTTGACGTATTACCTTGGCGTGACCCTGAAGTGACCACTAAACCAAAAACCAACTTTGGCGACTCCGTGTCGCGAAAGAAACACGTTCCTTTGACGTAACCGGCGTAATAAGGCTACTTTGGCGTGATTTTGTCGTGTCACCTTGGCGTGAGCTTGAAATGACCTCCGCCACAAAAACCTATCTGGGCGACCACGTGGAGCGAAAGAAACACGTTCCTTTTACGTAACCGGGGTAATAACGCTTTCTTGGCGTGATTTTGACGTATTACCTTGGCGTGACCCTGAAGTGACCACTACACCAAAAACCAACTTGGGCGACTCCGTGTCGCGAAAGAAACACGTTCCTTTGACGTAACCGGCGTAATAACGCTTCCTTGACGTGATTTTGCCGTATGACCTTGGCGAGACCTTGAAATGACCTCCGCCCCAAAAACCAATCTGTGCGACTCCACGGAGCGAAAGAAACACGTTCCTTTGACGTCACCGGCGTAATAACGCTTCCTTGACGTGATTTTGACGTATTACCTTGGCGTGACCCTGAAATGCCCACCACTCCATAATCCAACTTGGGCGACTCCGTGGAGCGAAAGAAACACGTTCCTTTGACGTAACCTTTGTAATAATGCTTACTCAACGTGATTTTGACGTGTGATCTTGTCGTGACATTGAAATGACATCCGCCACAAAAACCAATCTGGGGGACTCCGTGGAGCGAAAGATACACGATCCTTTGACGTAACCGGGGTAATAATGCTTCCTTGGCGTGATTTTGACGTATGACCTTGGCGTGACCTTGAAATGACTTCTACACCAAAAACCACCATGTGCGCCTCTGTGTAGCGAAAGAAACACGTTCCTTTGACGTAACCGGGTTAATAACGCCACCTTTTCGTGATTTTGACATATGACCTTGGCGTGATCTTGAAATGACCTCCACCTCAAAAACCAATCTGGGGGACTCCGTGGAGCGAAAGATACACGAACCTTTGACGTAACCGCCGTAATAACGCTTCCTTGGCGTGATTTTGACGTATGACCCTGGCGTGACCTTGAAATGACCTCCACCCCAAAAACCAATCTGGGCGACTCCGTGGAGCGAAAGAAACACGTTCCTTTGACGTAACCGGCGTAAAAACGCTTCCTTTTCGTGAAATTGACGTATGACCTTGGCGTGACCTTGAAATGACCTCCACCCCAAAAACCAATCTGTGCGACTCAATGGAGCAAAAGAAACACGTTCCTTTGACGTCACCGGCGTAATAACGCTTCCTTGACGTGATTTTGACGTATTACCTTGGCGTGACCCTGAAATGCCCACTACTCCATAATCCAACTTGGGCGACTCCGTGGAGCGAAAGAAACACGTTCCTTTGACGTAACCTTTGTAATAATGCTTACTCAACGTGATTTTGACGTGTGATCTTGTCGTGACATTGAAATGACATCCGCCACAAAAACCAATCTGGGGGACTCCGTGGAGCGAAAGATACACGATCCTTTGACGTAACCGGGGTAATAACGCTTCCTTGGCGTGATTTTGACGTATGACCTTGGCGTGACCTTGAAATGACCTCCACCCCAAAAACCAATCTGGGCGACTCCGTGGAGCGAAAGAAACACGTTCCTGTAACGTAACCGGCGTAATAACGCTTCCTTGACGTGATTTTGCCGTATGACCTTGGCGTGACCTTGAAATGACCTCCACCCCAAGAACCAATCTGGGCGACTCCGTGGAGCGAAAGAATCACGTTCCTTTGACGTAACCGGCGTAATAACGATTCCTTGGCGTGAATTTGACGTATGACCTTGGCGTGACCTTGAAATGACCTCCACCCCAAAAACCAATCTGTGCGACTCAATGGAGCGAAAGAAACACGTTCCTTTGACGTCACCGGCGTAATAACGCTTCCTTGACGTGATTTTGACGTATTACCTTGGCGTGACCCTGAAATGCCCACTACTCCAAAATCCAACTTGAGCGACTCCGTGGAGCGAAATAAACACGTTCCTTTGACCTAACCGGGGTAATAACGGTTCCTTGACGTGATTTTGACGAATGACCTTGGCGTGACCTTGAAATGACCTCCACCTCAAAAACCAATCTGTGCGACTCCGTGGAGCGAAAGAAACACGTCCCTTTGACGTAACCGGGGTAATAACGCTTTCTTGACGTGATTTTGACGTATTACCTTGGTGTGACCTTGAAATGACCTCCGCCCCAAAATCCAATCAGGGCGACTCGGTGGAACGAAGGAAACACGTTCCTTTGTCGCAACCGGCGTAATAACGCTTCCTTGGCGTGATTTTGACGTATGATCTTGGTGTGACCTTGAAATGACCTCCGCCACAAAAACCAATCTGTGCGACTCCATGGAGCGAAAGAAACACGTTCCTTTGACGTAACCGGCGTAATAAGGCTACTTTGGCGTGATTTTGTCGTGTCACCTTGGCGTGAGCTTGAAATGACCTCCGCCACAAAAACCTATCTGGGCGACCACGTGGAGCGAAAGAAACACGTTCCTTTTACGTAACCGGGGTAATAACGCTTTCTTGGCGTGATTTTGACGTATTACCTTGGCGTGACCCTGAAGTGACCACTAAACCAAAAACCAACTTTGGCGACTCCGTGTCGCGAAAGAAACACGTTCCTTTGACGTAACCGGCGTAATAACGCTTCCTTGACGTGATTTTGCCGTATGACCTTGGCGAGACCTTGAAATGACCTCCGCCCCAAAAACCAATCTGTGCGACTCCACGGAGCGAAAGAAACACGTTCCTTTGACGTTACCGGGGTAATAACGCTTCCTTGACGTGATTTTGACGTATGACCTTGGCGTGACCTTGAAATGACCTCCACCCCAAAAACCAATCTGGGCGACTCCGTGGAGCGAAAGAAACACGTTCCTGTAACGTAACCGGCGTAATAACGCTTCCTTGACGTGATTTTGCCGTATGACCTTGGCGTGACCTTGAAATGACCTCCACCCCAAAAACCAATCTGGGCGACTCCGTGGAGCGAAAGAAACACGTTCCTTTGACGTAACCGGCGTAATAACGATTCCTTGGCGTGAATTTGACGTATGACCTTGGCGTGACCTTGAAATGACCTCCACCCCAAAAACCAATCTGTGCGACTCAATGGAGCGAAAGAAACACGTTCCTTTGACGTCACCGGCGTAATAACGCTTCCTTGACGTGATTTTGACGTATTACCTTGGCGTGACCCTGAAATGCCCACTACTCCAAAATCCAACTTGGGCGACTCCGTGGAGCGAAAGAAACACGTTCCTTTGACCTAACCGGGGTAATAACGGTTCCTTGACGTGATTTTGACGAATGACCTTGGCGTGACCTTGAAATGACCTCCACCTCAAAAACCAATCTGTGCGACTCCGTGGAGCGAAAGAAACACGTCCCTTTGACGTAACCGGGGTAATAACGCTTTCTTGACGTGATTTTGACGTATTACCTTGGTGTGACCTTGAAATGACCTCCGCCCCAAAATCCAATCAGGGCGACTCGGTGGAACGAAGGAAACACGTTCCTTTGTCGCAACCGGCGTAATAACGCTTCCTTGGCGTGATTTTGACGTATGATCTTGGTGTGACCTTGAAATGACCTCCGCCACAAAAACCAATCTGTGCGACTCCATGGAGCGAAAGAAACACGTTCCTTTGACGTAACCGGCGTAATAAGGCTACTTTGGCGTGATTTTGTCGTGTCACCTTGGCGTGAGCTTGAAATGACCTCCGCCACAAAAACCTATCTGGGCGACCACGTGGAGCGAAAGAAACACGTTCCTTTTACGTAACCGGGGTAATAACGCTTTCTTGGCGTGATTTTGACGTATTACCTTGGCGTGACCCTGAAGTGACCACTAAACCAAAAACCAACTTTGGCGACTCCGTGTCGCGAAAGAAACACGTTCCTTTGACGTAACCGGCGTAATAACGCTTCCTTGACGTGATTTTGCCGTATGACCTTGGCGAGACCTTGAAATGACCTCCGCCCCAAAAACCAATCTGTGCGACTCCACGGAGCGAAAGAAACACGTTCCTTTGACGTTACCGGGGTAATAACGCTTTCTTGACGTGATTTTGACGTATTACCTTGGCGTGACCCTGAAATGACCACTACCCCAAAAACCAACTTGGGCGACTCCGTGGAGCGAAAGAAACACGTTCCTTTGACGTCACCGGCGTAATAACGCTTTCTTGACGTGATTTTGACGTATGACCTTGGCGAGAGCTTGAAATTACCTCCGCCACAAAAACCAACCTGTGCGACTCCGTGCAGCGAAAGAAACACGTTCCTTTGACGTAACCGCCGTAATAACGCTTCCTTGGCGTGATTTTGACTTATGACCTTGGCGTGACCTTGAAATGACCTCCACCCCAAAAACCAATCTGGGCGACTCCGTGGAGCGAAAGAAACACGTTCCTATGACGTAACCGGCGTAATAACGCTTCCTTGGCGTGAATTTGACGTATGACCTTGGCGTGACCTTGAAATGACCTCCACCCCAAAAACCAATCTGGGCGACTCCGTGGAGCGAAAGAAACACGTTCCTTTGACGTAACCGGCGTAATAACGCTTCCTTGGCGTGAATTTGACGTATGACCTTGGCGTGACCTTGAAATGACCTCCACCCCAAAAACCAATCTGTGCGACTCAATGGAGCGAAAGAAACACGTTCCTTTGACGTCACCGGCGTAATAACGCTTCCTTGACGTGATTTTGACGTATTACCTTGGCGTGACCCTGAAATGCCCACTACTCCATAATCCAACTTGGGCGAATCCGTGGAGCGAAAGAAACACGTTCCTTTGACGTAACCTTTGTAATAATGCTTACTCAACGTGATTTTGACGTGTGATCTTGTCGTGACATTGAAATGACATCCGCCACAAAAACCAATCTGGGGGACTCCGTGGAGCGAAAGATACACGATCCTTTGACGTAACCGGGGTAATAACGCTTCCTTGGCGTGATTTTGACGTATGACCTTGGCGTGACCTTGAAATGACCTCCACCCCAAAAACCAATCTGGGCGACTCCGTGGAGCGAAAGAAACACGTTCCTGTAACGTAACCGGCGTAATAACGCTTCCTTGGCGTGAATTTGACGTATGACCTTGGTGTGACCTTGAAATGACCTCCACCCCAAAAACCAACTTGGGCGACTCCGTGGAGCGAAAGAAACACGTTCCTTTGACGTCACCGGCGTAATAACGCTTCCTTGACGTGATTTTGACGTATTACCTAGGCGTGACCCTGAAATGCCCACTACTCCATAATCCAACTTGGGCGACTCCGTGGAGCGAAAGAAACACGTTCCTTTGACGTAACCTTTGTAATAATGCTTACTCAACGTGATTTTGACGTGTGATCTTGTCGTGACATTGAAATGACATCCGCCACAAAAACCAATCTGGGGGACTCCGTGGAGCGAAAGATACACGATCCTTTGACGTAACCGGGGTAATGACGCTTCCTTGGGGTGATTTTGAAGTATGACCTTGGCGTGACCTTGAAATGACATCCGCCCCAAAAACCTATCTGTGCGACTCAATGGAGCGAAAGAAACACGTTCCTTTGACGTAACCGGCGTAATAACGCTTTCTTGACGTGATTTTGACGTATGACCTTGGCGAGAGCTTGAAATTACCTCCGCCACAAAAACCAACCTGTGCGACTCCGTGCAGCGAAAGAAACACGTTCCTTTGACGTAACCGCCGTAATAACGCTTCCTTGGCGTGATTTTGACGTATGACCTTGGCGTGACCTTGAAATGACCTCCACCCCAAAAACCAATCTGGGCGACTCCGTGGAGCGAAAGAAACACGTTCCTATGACGTAACCGGCGTAATAACGCTTCCTTGGCGTGAATTTGACGTATGACCTTGGCGTGACCTTGAAATGACCTGCACCCCAAAAACCTACCTGTGCGACTCCGTGTAGCAAAAGAAACACGTTCCTTTGACGTAACCGCAGTAATAACGCTTCCTTGGCGTGATTTTGACGTATGACCTTGGCGTGACCTTGAAATGACCTCCACCCCAAAAACCAATCTGTGCGACTCAATGGAGCGAAAGAAACACGTTCCTTTGACGTCACCGGCGTAATAACGCATCCTTGACGTGATTTTGATGTATGACCTTGGCATGACCTTGAAATGACCTATACCCCAAAAACCAACCTGTGCGACTCCGTGGAGCCAATGAAACACGTTCCCTTGAAGTAACCGGGGTAATAACGCTTCTTCGGCGTGATTTTGACGTATGACCTTGGCGTGACCTTGAAATGACTTCTACACCAAAAACCACCCTGTGCGCCTCTGTGTAGCGAAAGAAACACGTTCCTTTGACGTAACCGGGGTAATAACGCCACCTTTTCGTGATTTTGACATATGACCTTGGCGTGATCTTGAAATGACCTCCACCTCAAAAACCAATCTGGGGGACTCCGTGGAGCGAAAGTTACACGAACCTTTGACGTAACCGGGGTAATAACGCTTCCTTGGCGTGATTTTGACGTATGACCTTGGCGTGACCTTGAAATGACTTCCACCCCAAAAACCAATCTGGGCGACTCCGTGGAGCGAAAGAAACACGTTCTTCGACGTAACCGGCGTAATAACGCTTCCTTGGCGTGAATTTGACGTATGACCTTGGCGTGACCTTGAAATGACCTCCACCCCAAAAACCAATCTGTGCGACTCAATGGAGCGAAAGAAACACGTTCCTTTGACGTCACCGGCGTAATAACGCATCCTCGACATGATTTTGATGTATGACCTTGGCAAGACCTTGAAATGACCTATACCCCAAAAACCAACCTGTGCGACTCCGTGGAGCCAATGAAACACGTTCCCTTGAAGTAACCGGGGTAATAACGCTTCTTCGGCGTGATTTTGACGGATGACCTTGGCGTGACCTTGAAATGACTCCTACACCAAAAACCAACCTGTGCGCCTCTGTGTAGCGAAAGAAACACGTTCCTTTGACGTAACCGGGGTAATAACGCCACCTTTTCGTGATTTTGACATATGACCTTGGCGTGATCTTGAAATGACCTCCACCTCAAAAAGCAATCTGGGGGACTCCGTGGAGCAAAAGATACACGAACCTTTGACGTAACCGCCGTAATAACGCTTCCTTGGCGTGATTTTGACGTATGACCTTGGCGTGACCTTGAAATGACCTCCACCCCAAAAACCAATCTGGGCGACTCCGTGGAGCGAAAGAAACACGTTCCTTTGACGTAACCGGCGTAAAAACGCTTCCTTGGCGTGAATTTGACGTATGACCTTGGCGTGACCTTGAAATGACCTCCACCCCAAAAACCAATCTGTGCGACTCAATGGAGCGAAAGAAACACGTTCCTTTGACGTCACCGGCGTAATAACGCTTCCTTGACGTGATTTTGACGTATTACCTTGGCGTGACCCTGAAATGCCCACTACTCCATAATCCAACTTGGGCAACTCCGTGGAGCGAAAGAAACACGTTCCTTTGACGTAACCTATGTAATAATGCTTACTCAACGTGATTTTGACGTGTGATCTTGTCGTGACATTGAAATGACATCCGCCACAAAAACCAATCTGGGGGACTCCGTGGAGCGAAAGATACACGATCCTTTGACGTAACCGGGGTAATAACGCTTCCTTGGCGTGATTTTGACGTATGACCTTGGCGTGACCTTGAAATGACCTCCACCCCAAAAACCAATCTGGGCGACTCCGTGGAGCGAAAGAAACACGTTCCTGTAACGTAACCGGCGTAATAACGCTTCCTTAACGTGATTTTGCCGTATGACCTTGGCGTGACCTTGAAATGACCTCCACCCCAAGAACCAATCTGGGCGACTCCGTGGAGCGAAAGAAACACGTTCCTATGACGTAACCGGCGTAATAACGCTTCCTTGGCGTGAATTTGACGTATGACCTTGGCGTGACCTTGAAATGACCTGCACCCCAAAAACCTACCTGTGCGACTCCGTGTAGCAAAAGAAACACGTTCCTTTGACGTAACCGCAGTAATAACGCTTCCTTGGCGTGATTTTGACGTATGACCTTGGCGTGACCTTGAAATGACCTCCACCCCAAAAACCAATCTGTGCGACTCAATGGAGCGAAAGAAACACGTTCCTTTGACGTCACCGGCGTAATAACGCATCCTTGACGTGATTTTGATGTATGACCTTGGCATGACCTTGAAATGACCTATACCCCAAAAACCAACCTGTGCGACTCCGTGGAGCCAATGAAACACGTTCCCTTGAAGTAACCGGGGTAATAACGCTTCTTCGGCGTGATTTTGACGTATGACCTTGGCGTGACCTTGAAATGACTTCTACACCAAAAACCACCCTGTGCGCCTCTGTGTAGCGAAAGAAACACGTTCCTTTGACGTAACCGGGGTAATAACGCCACCTTTTCGTGATTTTGACATATGACCTTGGCGTGATCTTGAAATGACCTCCACCTCAAAAACCAATCTGGGGGACTCCGTGGAGCGAAAGATACACGAACCTTTGACGTAACCGGGGTAATAACGCTTCCTTGGCGTGATTTTGACGTATGACCTTGGCGTGACCTTGAAATGACTTCCACCCCAAAAACCAATCTGGGCGACTCCGTGGAGCGAAAGAAACACGTTCTTCGACGTAACCGGCGTAATAACGCTTCCTTGGCGTGAATTTGACGTATGACCTTGGCGTGACCTTGAAATGACCTCCACCCCAAAAACCAATCTGTGCGACTCAATGGAGCGAAAGAAACACGTTCCTTTGACGTCACCGGCGTAATAACGCATCCTCGACATGATTTTGATGTATGACCTTGGCAAGACCTTGAAATGACCTATACCCCAAAAACCAACCTGTGCGACTCCGTGGAGCCAATGAAACACGTTCCCTTGAAGTAACCGGGGTAATAACGCTTCTTCGGCGTGATTTTGACGGATGACCTTGGCGTGACCTTGAAATGACTTCTACACCAAAAACCAACCTGTGCGCCTCTGTGTAGCGAAAGAAACACGTTCCTTTGACGTAACCGGGGTAATAACGCCACCTTTTCGTGATTTTGACATATGACCTTGGCGTGATCTTGAAATGACCTCCACCTCAAAAACCAATCTGGGGGACTCCGTGGAGCGAAAGATACACGAACCTTTGACGTAACCGCCGTAATAACGCTTCCTTGGCGTGATTTTGACGTATGACCTTGGCGTGACCTTGAAATGACCTCCACCCCAAAAACCAATCTGGGCGACTCCGTGGAGCGAAAGAAACACGTTCCTTTGACGTAACCGGCGTAAAAACGCTTCCTTGGCGTGAATTTGACGTATGACCTTGGCGTGACCTTGAAATGACCTCCACCCCAAAAACCAATCTGTGCGACTCAATGGAGCGAAAGAAACACGTTCCTTTGACGTCACCGGCGTAATAACGCTTCCTTGACGTGATTTTGACGTATTACCTTGGCGTGACCCTGAAATGCCCACTACTCCATAATCCAACTTGGGCGACTCCGTGGAGCGAAAGAAACACGTTCCTTTGACGTAACCTTTGTAATAATGCTTACTCAACGTGATTTTGACGTGTGATCTTGTCGTGACATTGAAATGACATCCGCCACAAAAACCAATCTGGGGGACTCCGTGGAGCGAAAGATACACGATCCTTTGACGTAACCGGGGTAATAACGCTTCCTTGGCGTGATTTTGACGTATGACCTTGGCGTGACCTTGAAATGACCTCCACCCCAAAAACCAATCTGGGCGACTCCGTGGAGCGAAAGAAACACGTTCCTGTAACGTAACCGGCGTAATAACGCTTCCTTGACGTGATTTTGCCGTATGACCTTGGCGTGACCTTGAAATGACCTCCACCCCAAGAACCAATCTGGGCGACTCCGTGGAGCGAAAGAAACACGTTCCTTTGACGTAACCGGCGTAATAACGATTCCTTGGCGTGAATTTGACGTATGACCTTGGCGTGACCTTGAAATGACCTCCACCCCAAAAACCAATCTGTGCGACTCAATGGAGCGAAAGAAACACGTTCCTTTGACGTCACCGGCGTAATAACGCTTCCTTGACGTGATTTTGACGTATTACCTTGGCGTGACCCTGAAATGCCCACTACTCCAAAATCCAACTTGGGCGACTCCGTGGAGCGAAAGAAACACGTTCCTTTGACCTAACCGGGGTAATAACGGTTCCTTGACGTGATTTTGACGAATGACCTTGGCGTGACCTTGAAATGACCTCCACCTCAAAAACCAATCTGTGCGACTCCGTGGAGCGAAAGAAACACGTCCCTTTGACGTAATCGGGGTAATAACGCTTTCTTGACGTGATTTTGACGTATTACCTTGGTGTGACCTTGAAATGACCTCCGCCCCAAAATCCAATCAGGGCGACTCGGTGGAACGAAGGAAACACGTTCCTTTGTCGCAACCGGCGTAATAACGCTTCCTTGGCGTGATTTTGACGTATGATCTTGGTGTGACCTTGAAATGACCTCCGCCACAAAAACCAATCTGTGCGACTCCATGGAGCGAAAGAAACACGTTCCTTTGACGTAACCGGCGTAATAAGGCTACTTTGGCGTGATTTTGTCGTGTCACCTTGGCGTGAGCTTGAAATGACCTCCGCCACAAAAACCTATCTGGGCGACCACGTGGAGCGAAAGAAACACGTTCCTTTTACGTAACCGGGGTAATAACGCTTCCTTGGCGTGATTTTGACGTATTACCTTGGCGTGACCCTGAAGTGACCACTAAACCAAAAACCAACTTTGGCGACTCCGTGTCGCGAAAGAAACACGTTCCTTTGACGTAACCGGCGTAATAACGCTTCCTTGACGTGATTTTGCCGTATGACCTTGGCGAGACCTTGAAATGACCTCCGCCCCAAAAACCAATCTGTGCGACTCCACGGAGCGAAAGAAACACGTTCCTTTGACGTTACCGGGGTAATAACGCTTCCTTGACGTGATTTTGACGTATGACCTTGGCGTGACCTTGAAATGACCTCCACCCCAAAAACCAATCTGGGCGACTCCGTGGAGCGAAAGAAACACGTTCCTGTAACGTATCCGGCGTAATAACGCTTCCTTGACGTGATTTTGCCGTATGACCTTGGCGTGACCTTGAAATGACCTCCACCCCAAAAACCAATCTGGGCGACTCCGTGGAGCGAAAGAAACACGTTCCTTTGACGTAACCGGCGTAATAACGATTCCTTGGCGTGAATTTGACGTATGACCTTGGCGTGACCTTGAAATGACCTCCACCCCAAAAACCAATCTGTGCGACTCAATGGAGCGAAAGAAACACGTTCCTTTGACGTCACCGGCGTAATAACGCTTCCTTGACGTGATTTTGACGTATTACCTTGGCGTGACCCTGAAATGCCCACTACTCCAAAATCCAACTTGGGCGACTCCGTGGAGCGAAAGAAACACGTTCCTTTGACGTAACCTTTGTAATAATGCTTACTCAACGTGATTTTGACGTGTGACCTTGTCGTGACATTGAAATGACATCCGCCACAAAAACCAATCTGGGGGACTCCGTGTAGCGAAAGATACACGATCCTTTGACGTAACCGGGGTAATAACGCTTCCTTGGCGTGATTTTGACGTATGACCTTGGCGTGACCTTGAAATGACCTCCACCCCAAAAACCAATCTGGGCGACTCCGTGGAGCGAAAGAAACACGTTCCTGTAACGTAACCGGCGTAATAACGCTTCCTTGGCGTGAATTTGACGTATTACCTAGGCGTGACCCTGAAATGCCCACTACTCCATAATCCAACTTGGGCGACTCCGTGGAGCGAAAGAAACACGTTCCTTTGACGTAACCTTTGTAATAATGCTTACTCAACGTGATTTTGACGTGTGATCTTGTCGTGACATTGAAATGACATCCGCCACAAAAACCAATCTGGGGGACTCCGTGGAGCGAAAGATACACGATCCTTTGACGTAACCGGGGTAATGACGCTTCCTTGGGGTGATTTTGAAGTATGACCTTGGCGTGACCTTGAAATGACATCCGCCCCAAAAACCTATCTGTGCGACTCAATGGAGCGAAAGAAACACGTTCCTTTGACGTAACCGGCGTAATAACGCTTTCTTGACGTGATTTTGACGTATGACCTTGGCGAGAGCTTGAAATTACCTCCGCCACAAAAACCAACCTGTGCGACTCCGTGCAGCGAAAGAAACACGTTCCTTTGACGTAACCGCCGTAATAACGCTTCCTTGGCGTGATTTTGACTTATGACCTTGGCGTGACCTTGAAATGACCTCCACCCCAAAAACCAATCTGGGCGACTCCGTGGAGCGAAAGAAACACGTTCCTATGACGTAACCGGCGTAATAACGCTTCCTTGGCGTGAATTTGACGTATGACCTTGGCGTGACCTTGAAATGACCTCCACCCCAAAAACCAATCTGGGCGACTCCGTGGAGCGAAAGAAACACGTTCCTTTGACGTAACCGGCGTAATAACGCTTCCTTGGCGTGAATTTGACGTATGACCTTGGCGTGACCTTGAAATGACCTCCACCCCAAAAACCAATCTGTGCGACTCAATGGAGCGAAAGAAACACGTTCCTTTGACGTAACCGGCGTAATAACGCTTTCTTGACGTGATTTTGACGTATGACCTTGGCGAGAGCTTGAAATTACCTCCGCCACAAAAACCAACCTGTGCGACTCCGTGCAGCGAAAGAAACACGTTCCTTTGACGTAACCGCCGTAATAACGCTTCCTTGGCGTGATTTTGACGTATGACCTTGGCGTGACCTTGAAATGACCTCCACCCCAAAAACCAATCTGGGCGACTCCGTGGAGCGAAAGAAACACGTTCCTATGACGTAACCGGCGTAATAACGCTTCCTTGGCGTGAATTTGACGTATGACCTTGGCGTGACCTTGAAATGACCTGCACCCCAAAAACCTACCTGTGCGACTCCGTGTAGCAAAAGAAACACGTTCCTTTGACGTAACCGCAGTAATAACGCTTCCTTGGCGTGATTTTGACGTATGACCTTGGCGTGACCTTGAAATGACCTCCACCCCAAAAACCAATCTGTGCGACTCAATGGTGCGAAAGAAACACGTTCCTTTGACGTCACCGGCGTAATAACGCATCCTTGACGTGATTTTGATGTATGACCTTGGCATGACCTTGAAATGACCTATACCCCAAAAACCAACCTGTGCGACTCCGTGGAGCCAATGAAACACGTTCCCTTGAAGTAACCGGGGTAATAACGCTTCTTCGGCGTGATTTTGACGTATGACCTTGGCGTGACCTTGAAATGACTTCTACACCAAAAACCACCCTGTGCGCCTGTGTGTAGCGAAAGAAACACGTTCCTTTGACGTAACCGGGGTAATAACGCCACCTTTTCGTGATTTTGACATATGACCTTGGCGTGATCTTGAAATGACCTCCACCTCAAAAACCAATCTGGGGGACCCCGTGGAGCGAAAGATACACGAACCTTTGACGTAACCGGGGTAATAACGCTTCCTTGGCGTGATTTTGACGTATGACCTTGGCGTGACCTTGAAATGACTTCCACCCCAAAAACCAATCTGGGCGACTCCGTGGAGCGAAAGAAACACGTTCTTCGACGTAACCGGCGTAATAACGCTTCCTTGGCGTGAATTTGACGTATGACCTTGGCGTGACCTTGAAATGACCTCCACCCCAAAAACCAATCTGTGCGACTCAATGGAGCGAAAGAAACACGTTCCTTTGACGTCACCGGCGTAATAACGCATCCTCGACATGATTTTGATGTATGACCTTGGCAAGACCTTGAAATGACCTATACCCCAAAAACCAACCTGTGCGACTCCGTGGAGCCAATGAAACACGTTCCCTTGAAGTAACCGGGGTAATAACGCTTCTTCGGCGTGATTTTGACGGATGACCTTGGCGTGACCTTGAAATGACTTCTACACCAAAAACCAACCTGTGCGCCTCTGTGTAGCGAAAGAAACACGTTCCTTTGACGTAACCGGGGTAATAACGCCACCTTTTCGTGATTTTGACATATGACCTTGGCGTGATCTTGAAATGACCTCCACCTCAAAAACCAATCTGGGGGACTCCGTGGAGCGAAAGATACACGAACCTTTGACGTAACCGGGGTAATAACGCTTCCTTGGCGTTGATTTTGACGTATGACCTTGGCGTGACCTTGAAATGACCTCCACCCCAAAAACCAATCTGGGCGACTCCGTGGAGCGAAAGAAACACGTTCCTTTGACGTAACCGGCGTAATAACGCTTCCTTGGCGTGAATTTGACGTATGACCTTGGCGTGACCTTGAAATGACCTCCACCCCAAAAACCAATCTGTGCGACTCAATGGAGCGAAAGAAACACGTTCCTTTGACGTCACCTGCGTAATAACGATTCCTTGACGTGATTTTGACGTATTACCTTGGCGTGACCCTGAAATGACCACTACCCCAAAAACCAACTTGGGCGACTCCGTGGAGCGAAAGAAACACGTTCCTTTGACGTAACCGGCGTAATAACGCCTCCTTTTCGTGATTTTGACGTATGACCTTGCCGTGACCTTGAAATGACCTCCACCCCAAAATCCAATCTGGGCGACTCCGTGGAGCGATAGAAACCTGTTCCTTTGACGTAACCAGTGTAATAATGCTTACTCAACGTGATTTTGACGTGTGATCTTGTCGTGACATTGAAATGACATCCGCCACAAAAACCAATCTGGGCGACTCCGTGGAGCGAAAGAAACACGTTCCTTTGACGTAACCGGCGTAATAACGATTCCTTGGCGTGAATTTGACGTATGACCTTGGCGTGACCTTGAAATGACCTCCACCCCAAAAACCAATCTGTGCGACTCAATGGAGCGAAAGAAACACGTTCCTTTGACGTCACCGGCGTAATAACGCTTCCTTGACGTGATTTTGACGTATTACCTTGGCGTGACCCTGAAATGCCCACTACTCCAAAATCCAACTTGGGCGACTCCGTGGAGCGAAAGAAACACGTTCCTTTGACCTAACCGGGGTAATAACGGTTCCTTGACGTGATTTTGACGAATGACCTTGGCGTGACCTTGAAATGACCTCCACCTCAAAAACCAATCTGTGCGACTCCGTGGAGCGAAAGAAACACGTCCCTTTGACGTAATCGGGGTAATAACGCTTTCTTGACGTGATTTTGACGTATTACCTTGGTGTGACCTTGAAATGACCTCCGCCCCAAAATCCAATCAGGGCGACTCGGTGGAACGAAGGAAACACGTTCCTTTGTCGCAACCGGCGTAATAACGCTTCCTTGGCGTGATTTTGACGTATGATCTTGGTGTGACCTTGAAATGACCTCCGCCACAAAAACCAATCTGTGCGACTCCATGGAGCGAAAGAAACACGTTCCTTTGACGTAACCGGCGTAATAAGGCTACTTTGGCGTGATTTTGTCGTGTCACCTTGGCGTGAGCTTGAAATGACCTCCGCCACAAAAACCTATCTGGGCGACCACGTGGAGCGAAAGAAACACGTTCCTTTTACGTAACCGGGGTAATAACGCTTCCTTGGCGTGATTTTGACGTATTACCTTGGCGTGACCCTGAAGTGACCACTAAACCAAAAACCAACTTTGGCGACTCCGTGTCGCGAAAGAAACACGTTCCTTTGACGTAACCGGCGTAATAACGCTTCCTTGACGTGATTTTGCCGTATGACCTTGGCGAGACCTTGAAATGACCTCCGCCCCAAAAACCAATCTGTGCGACTCCACGGAGCGAAAGAAACACGTTCCTTTGACGTTACCGGGGTAATAACGCTTCCTTGACGTGATTTTGACGTATGACCTTGGCGTGACCTTGAAATGACCTCCACCCCAAAAACCAATCTGGGCGACTCCGTGGAGCGAAAGAAACACGTTCCTGTAACGTATCCGGCGTAATAACGCTTCCTTGACGTGATTTTGCCGTATGACCTTGGCGTGACCTTGAAATGACCTCCACCCCAAAAACCAATCTGGGCGACTCCGTGGAGCGAAAGAAACACGTTCCTTTGACGTAACCGGCGTAATAACGATTCCTTGGCGTGAATTTGACGTATGACCTTGGCGTGACCTTGAAATGACCTCCACCCCAAAAACCAATCTGTGCGACTCAATGGAGCGAAAGAAACACGTTCCTTTGACGTCACCGGCGTAATAACGCTTCCTTGACGTGATTTTGACGTATTACCTTGGCGTGACCCTGAAATGCCCACTACTCCAAAATCCAACTTGGGCGACTCCGTGGAGCGAAAGAAACACGTTCCTTTGACGTAACCTTTGTAATAATGCTTACTCAACGTGATTTTGACGTGTGATCTTGTCGTGACATTGAAATGACATCCGCCACAAAAACCAATCTGGGGGACTCCGTGTAGCGAAAGATACACGATCCTTTGACGTAACCGGGGTAATAACGCTTCCTTGGCGTGATTTTGACGTATGACCTTGGCGTGACCTTGAAATGACCTCCACCCCAAAAACCAATCTGGGCGACTCCGTGGAGCGAAAGAAACACGTTCCTGTAACGTAACCGGCGTAATAACGCTTCCTTGGCGTGAATTTGACGTATTACCTAGGCGTGACCCTGAAATGCCCACTACTCCATAATCCAACTTGGGCGACTCCGTGGAGCGAAAGAAACACGTCCCTTTGACGTAACCTTTGTAATAATGCTTACTCAACGTGATTTTGACGTGTGATCTTGTCGTGACATTGAAATGACATCCGCCACAAAAACCAATCTGGGGGACTCCGTGGAGCGAAAGATACACGATCCTTTGACGTAACCGGGGTAATGACGCTTCCTTGGGGTGATTTTGAAGTATGACCTTGGCGTGACCTTGAAATGACATCCGCCCCAAAAACCTATCTGTGCGACTCAATGGAGCGAAAGAAACACGTTCCTTTGACGTAACCGGCGTAATAACGCTTTCTTGACGTGATTTTGACGTATGACCTTGGCGAGAGCTTGAAATTACCTCAGCCACAAAAACCAACCTGTGCGACTCCGTGCAGCGAAAGAAACACGTTCCTTTGACGTAACCGCCGTAATAACGCTTCCTTGGCGTGATTTTGACTTATGACCTTGGCGTGACCTTGAAATGACCTCCACCCCAAAAACCAATCTGGGCGACTCCGTGGAGCGAAAGAAACACGTTCCTATGACGTAACCGGCGTAATAACGCTTCCTTGGCGTGAATTTGACGTATGACCTTGGCGTGACCTTGAAATGACCTCCACCCCAAAAACCAATCTGGGCGACTCCGTGGAGCGAAAGAAACACGTTCCTTTGACGTAACCGGCGTAATAACGCTTCCTTGGCGTGAATTTGACGTATGACCTTGGCGTGACCTTGAAATGACCTCCACCCCAAAAACCAATCTGTGCGACTCAATGGAGCGAAAGAAACACGTTCCTTTGACGTAACCGGCGTAATAACGCTTTCTTGACGTGATTTTGACGTATGACCTTGGCGAGAGCTTGAAATTACCTCCGCCACAAAAACCAACCTGTGCGACTCCGTGCAGCGAAAGAAACACGTTCCTTTGACGTAACCGCCGTAATAACGCTTCCTTGGCGTGATTTTGACGTATGACCTTGGCGTGACCTTGAAATGACCTCCACCCCAAAAACCAATCTGGGCGACTCCGTGGAGCGAAAGAAACACGTTCCTATGACGTAACCGGCGTAATAACGCTTCCTTGGCGTGAATTTGACGTATGACCTTGGCGTGACCTTGAAATGACCTGCACCCCAAAAACCTACCTGTGCGACTCCGTGTAGCAAAAGAAACACGTTCCTTTGACGTAACCGCAGTAATAACGCTTCCTTGGCGTGATTTTGACGTATGACCTTGGCGTGACCTTGAAATGACCTCCACCCCAAAAACCAATCTGTGCGACTCAATGGTGCGAAAGAAACACGTTCCTTTGACGTCACCGGCGTAATAACGCATCCTTGACGTGATTTTGATGTATGACCTTGGCATGACCTTGAAATGACCTATACCCCAAAAACCAACCTGTGCGACTCCGTGGAGCCAATGAAACACGTTCCCTTGAAGTAACCGGGGTAATAACGCTTCTTCGGCGTGATTTTGACGTATGACCTTGGCGTGACCTTGAAATGACTTCTACACCAAAAACCACCCTGTGCGCCTGTGTGTAGCGAAAGAAACACGTTCCTTTGACGTAACCGGGGTAATAACGCCACCTTTTCGTGATTTTGACATATGACCTTGGCGTGATCTTGAAATGACCTCCACCTCAAAAACCAATCTGGGGGACTCCGTGGAGCGAAAGATACACGAACCTTTGACGTAACCGGGGTAATAACGCTTCCTTGGCGTGATTTTGACGTATGACCTTGGCGTGACCTTGAAATGACTTCCACCCCAAAAACCAATCTGGGCGACTCCGTGGAGCGAAAGAAACACGTTCTTCGACGTAACCGGCGTAATAACGCTTCCTTGGCGTGAATTTGACGTATGACCTTGGCGTGACCTTGAAATGACCTCCACCCCAAAAACCAATCTGTGCGACTCAATGGAGCGAAAGAAACACGTTCCTTTGACGTCACCGGCGTAATAACGCATCCTCGACATGATTTTGATGTATGACCTTGGCAAGACCTTGAAATGACCTATACCCCAAAAACCAACCTGTGCGACTCCGTGGAGCCAATGAAACACGTTCCCTTGAAGTAACCGGGGTAATAACGCTTCTTCGGCGTGATTTTGACGGATGACCTTGGCGTGACCTTGAAATGACTTCTACACCAAAAACCAACCTGTGCGCCTCTGTGTAGCGAAAGAAACACGTTCCTTTGACGTAACCGGGGTAATAACGCCACCTTTTCGTGATTTTGACATATGACCTTGGCGTGATCTTGAAATGACCTCCACCTCAAAAACCAATCTGGGGGACTCCGTGGAGCGAAAGATACACGAACCTTTGACGTAACCGGGGTAATAACGCTTCCTTGGCGTTGATTTTGACGTATGACCTTGGCGTGACCTTGAAATGACCTCCACCCCAAAAACCAATCTGGGCGACTCCGTGGAGCGAAAGAAACACGTTCCTTTGACGTAACCGGCGTAATAACGCTTCCTTGGCGTGAATTTGACGTATGACCTTGGCGTGACCTTGAAATGACCTCCACCCCAAAAACCAATCTGTGCGACTCAATGGAGCGAAAGAAACACGTTCCTTTGACGTCACCTGCGTAATAACGATTCCTTGACGTGATTTTGACGTATTACCTTGGCGTGACCCTGAAATGACCACTACCCCAAAAACCAACTTGGGCGACTCCGTGGAGCGAAAGAAACACGTTCCTTTGACGTAACCGGCGTAATAACGCCTCCTTTTCGTGATTTTGACGTATGACCTTGCCGTGACCTTGAAATGACCTCCACCCCAAAATCCAATCTGGGCGACTCCGTGGAGCGATAGAAACCTGTTCCTTTGACGTAACCAGTGTAATAATGCTTACTCAACGTGATTTTGACGTGTGATCTTGTCGTGACATTGAAATGACCTCCGCCACAAAAACCAATCTGGGCGACCCTGTGGAGCGAAAGAAACACGTTCCTTTGACGTAACCAGGGTAATAACGCTTTTTTGACGTGATTTTGACGTATTACCTTGGTGTGACCTTGAAATGACCTCCGCCCCAAAATCCAATCTGGGCGCCTCTGTGTAGCGAAAGAATCACGTTCCTTTGACCTAACCGGGGTAATAACGGTTCCTTGACGTGATTTTGACGTATGACCTTGGTGTGACCTTGAAATGACCTCCAACACAAAAACCAAAATGTGCGACTCCGTGGAGCGAAAGAAACACGTTCCTTTGATCTCAACGGCGTAATAACGCATCCTCGACATGATTTTGACGTATGACCTTGGCAAGACTTTCAAATGACCTCTACCCCAAAAACCAACCTGTGCGACCCCGTGGAGCGAATGAAACACGTTCCGTTGACGTAACCGGCGTAATAACGCTTCTTTGGCGTGATTTTGACGTATTACCTTGGTGTGACCTTGAAATGACCTCCGCCCCAAAATCCAATCTGGGCGCCTCTGTGTAGCGAAAGAATCACGTTCCTTTGACCTAACCGGGGTAATAACGGTTCCTTGACGTGATTTTGACGTATGACCTTGGTGTGACCTTGAAATGACCTCCAACACAAAAACCAAAATGTGCGACTCCGTGGAGCGAAAGAAACACGTTCCTTTGATCTCAACGGCGTAATAACGCATCCTCGACATGATTTTGACGTATGACCTTGGCAAGACTTTCAAATGACCTCTACCCCAAAAACCAACCTGTGCGACCCCGTGGAGCGAATGAAACACGTTCCGTTGACGTAACCGGCGTAATAACGTTTCTTTGGCGTGATTTTGACGTATGACCTTGGCGTGATCGTGAAATGACTTCTACACCAAAAACCAAACTATGCGACTCCGTGTAGCGAAAGAAACACGTTCCTTTGACGTAACCGGCGTAATAACGCTCTCTTGACGTGATTTTGACGTATGACCTTGGCGTGATCTTGAAATGACCTCCACCTCAAAAACCAATCTGGGGGACTCCGTGGAGCGAAAGATACACGAACCTTTGACGTAACCGGGGTAATAACGCTTCCTTGGCGTGAATTTGACGTATGACCTTGGCGTGACCTTGAAATGACCTCCACTCCAAAAACCAATCTCTGCGACTCAATGGAGCGAAAGAAACACGTTCCTTTGACGTAACCGGCGTAATAACGCTTCCTTGACGTGATCTTGACGTATTACCTTGGCGTGACCCTGAAATGACCACTACCCCAAAAACCAACTTGGGCGACTCCGTGGAGCGAAAGAAACACGTTCCTTTGATGTAACCGGCGTAATAACGCCTCCCTTTCGTGATTTTGACGTATGACCTTGCCGTGACCTTGAAATGACCTCCACCCCAAAAACCAATCTGGGAAACTACGTGGAGCGAAAGAAACACGTTCCTATGACGTAATCGGCGTAATAACGCTTCCTTGGCGTGAATTGGACGTATGACCTTGGCGTGACCTTGAAATGACCTCCATCCCAAAAACCAATCTGGGCGACAGCGTGGAGCGAAAGAAACACGTCCCTTTGTTGCAACCGGCGTAATAACGCTTCCTTGGCGTGATTTTGACGTATGACCTTGGCGTGACCTTGAAATGACCTCCACCCCAAAAACCAATCTGGGCGACTCCGTGGAGCGAAAGAAACACGTTCCTATGACGTAACCGGCGTAATAACGCTTCCTTGGCGTGAATTGGACGTATGACCTTGGCGTGACCTTGAAATGACATCCATCCCAAAAACCAATCTGGGCGACAGCGTGGAGCGAAAGAAACACGTTCCTTTGACGTAACCGGGGTAATAACGCTTTCTTGACGTGATTTTGACTTATTACCTTGGTGTGACCTTGAAATGACCTCCGCCCCAAAATCCAATCAGGGCGACTCGGTGGAACGAAGGAAAGAGGTTCCTTTGACGTAACCGGGGTAATAACGCATCCTCGACATGATTTTGACGTATGACCTTGGCAAGACCTTGAAGTGACCTCCGCCACAAAAACCAATCTGTGCGACTCCTTGGAGCGAATGAAACACGTTCCCTTGCAGTAACCGGGGAATAACGCTTCCTTGGCTTTATTTCGACATATGACCTTGGCGTGACCTTGAAATGACTTCCATCCCAAAAATCAATCTGGGCGACTCCGAGGAGCGAAAGAAACACGTTCCTTTGACGTAACCGGCGTAATAACGCTTCTTTGGCGTGATTTTGACGTATGACCTTGGCGTGATCTTGAAATGACTTCTACACCAAAAACCAACCTGTGCGACTCCGTGTAGCGAAAGAAACACGTTCCTTTGACGGAACCGGCGTAATAACGCTTTCTTGACGTAATTTTGACGTATGACCTTGGCGTGACCTTGAAATGACCTCCGCCCCAAAAACCAATCTGGGGGACTCCGTGGAGCGAAAGATACACGATCCTTTGACGTAATCGGGGTAATAACGCTTCCTTGCCGTGATTTTGCCGTATGACCTTGGCGTGACCTTGAAATGACCTCCACCCCAAAAACCAATCTGGGCGACTCCGTGGAGCGAAAGAAACACGTTCCTTTGACGTAACCGGCGTAATAACGATTCCTTGGCGTGAATTTGACGTATGACCTTGGCGTGACCTTGAAATGACCTCCACCCCAAAAACCAATCTGTGCGACTCAATGGAGCGAAAGAAACACGTTCCTTTGACGTCACTGGCGTAATAACGCTTCCTTGACGTGATTTTGACGTATTACCTTGGCGTGACCCTGAAATGCCCACTACTCCAAAATCCAACTTGGGCGACTCCGTGGAGCGAAAGAAACACATTCCTTTGACCTAACCGGGGTAATAACGGTTCCTTGACGTGATTTTGACGAATGACCTTGGCGTGACCTTGAAATGACCTCCACCTCAAAAACCAATCTGTGCGACTCCGTGGAGCGAAAGAAACACGTCCCTTTGACGTAACCGGGGTAATAACGCTTTCTTGACGTGATTTTGACGTATTACCTTGGTGTGACCTTGAAATGACCTCCGCCCCAAAATCCAATCAGGGCGACTCGGTGGAACGAAGGAAACACGTTCCTTTGTCGCAACCGGCGTAATAACGCTTCCTTGGCGTGATTTTGACGTATGATCTTGGTGTGACCTTGAAATGACCTCCGCCACAAAAACCAATCTGTGCGACTCCATGGAGCGAAAGAAACACGTTCCTTTGACGTAACCGGCGTAATAAGGCTACTTTGGCGTGATTTTGTCGTGTCACCTTGGCGTGAGCTTGAAATGACCTCCGCCACAAAAACCTATCTGGGCGACCACGTGGAGCGAAAGAAACACGTTCCTTTTACGTAACCGGGGTAATAACGCTTTCTTGGCGTGATTTTGACGAATTACCTTGGCGTGACCCTGAAGTGACCACTAAACCAAAAACCAACTTTGGCGACTCCGTGTCGCGAAAGAAACACGTTCCTTTGACGTAACCGGCGTAATAACGCTTCCTTGACGTGATTTTGCCGTATGACCTTGGCGAGACCTTGAAATGACCTCCGCCCCAAAAACCAATCTGTGCGACTCCACGGAGCGAAAGAAACACGTTCCTTTGACGTTACCGGGGTAATAACGCTTTCTTGACGTGATTTTGACGTATTACCTTGGCGTGACCCTGAAATGACCACTACCCCAAAAACCAACTTGGGCGACTCCGTGGAGCGAAAGAAACACGTTCCTTTGACGTCACCGGCGTAATAACGCTTCCTTGACGTGATTTTGACGTATTACCTTGGCGTGACCCTGAAATGCCCACCACTCCATAATCCAACTTGGGCGTCTCCGTGGAGCGAAAGAAACACGTTCCTTTGACGTAACCGGCGTAATAACGCTTTCTTGACGTGATTTTGACGTATGACCTTGGCGAGAGCTTGAAATTACCTCCGCCACAAAAACCAACCTGTGCGACTCCGTGCAGCGAAAGAAACACGTTCCTTTGACGTAACCGCCGTAATAACGCTTCCTTGGCGTGATTTTGACGTATGACCTTGGCGTGACCTTGAAATGACCTCCACCCCAAAAACCAATCTGTGCGACTCAATGGAGCGAAAGAAACACGTTCCTTTGACGTCACCGGCGTAATAACGCTTCCTTGACGTGATTTTGACGTATTACCTTGGCGTGACCCTGAAATGCCCACTACTCCATAATCCAACTTGGGCGACTCCGTGGAGCGAAAGAAACACGTTCCTTTGACGTAACCTTTGTAATAATGCTTACTCAACGTGATTTTGACGTGTGATCTTGTCGTGACATTGAAATGACATCCGCCACAAAAACCAATCTGGGGGACTCCGTGGAGCGAAAGATACACGATCCTTTGACGTAACCGGGGTAATAACGCTTCCTTGGCGTGATTTTGACGTATGACCTTGGCGTGACCTTGAAATGACCTCCACCCCAAAAACCAATCTGGGCGACTCCGTGGAGCGAAAGAAACACGTTCCTGTAACGTAACCGGCGTAATAACGCTTCCTTGGCGTGAATTTGACGTATGACCTTGGTGTGACCTTGAAATGACCTCGACCCCAAAAACCAACTTGGGCGACTCCGTGGAGCGAAAGAAACACGTTCCTTTGATGTCACCGGCGTAATAACGCTTCCTTGACGTGATTTTGACGTATTACCTAGGCGTGACCCTGAAATGCCCACTACTCCATAATCCAACTTGGGCGACTCCGTGGAGCGAAAGAAACACGTTCCTTTGACGTAACCTTTGTAATAATGCTTACTCAACGTGATTTTGACGTGTGATCTTGTCGTGACATTGAAATGACATCCGCCACAAAAACCAATCTGGGGGACTCCGTGGAGCGAAAGATACACGATCCTTTGACGTAACCGACGTAATGACGCTTCCTTGGGGTGATTTTGAAGTATGACCTTGGCGTGACCTTAAAATGACATCCGCCCCAAAAACCTATCTGTGCGACTCAATGGAGCGAAAGAAACACGTTCCTTTGACGTAACCGGCGTAATAACGCTTTCTTGACGTGATTTTGACGTATGACCTTGGCGAGAGCTTGAAATTACCTCCGCCACAAAAACCAACCTGTGCGACTCCGTGCAGCGAAAGAAACACGTTCCTTTGACGTAAACGCCGTAATAACGCTTCCTTGGCGTGATTTTGACGTATGACCTTGGCGTGACCTTGAAATGACCTCCACCCCAAAAACCAATCTGGGCGACTCCGTGGAGCGAAAGAAACACGTTCCTATGACGTAACCGGCGTAATAACGCTTCCTTGGCGTGAATTTGACGTATGACCTTGGCGTGACCTTGAAATGACCTCCACCCCAAAAACCTACCTGTGCGACTCCGTGTAGCGAAAGAAACACGTTCCTTTGACGTAACCGCAGTAATAACGCTTCCTTGGCGTGATTTTGACGTATTACCTTGGCGTGACCTTGAAATGACCTCCACCCCAAAAACCAATCTGTGCGACTCAATGGAGCGAAAGAAACACGTTCCTTTGACGTCACCGGCGTAATAACGCATCCTCGACATGATCTTGATGTATGACCTTGGCATGACCTTGAAATGACCTATACCCCAAAAACCAACCTGTGCGACTCCGTGGAGCCAATGAAACACGTTCCCTTGAAGTAACCGGGGTAATAACGCTTCTTCGGCGTGATTTTGACGTATGACCTTGGCGTGACCTTGAAATGACTTCTACACCAAAAACCACCATGTGCGCCTCTGTGTAGCGAAAGAAACACGTTCCTTTGACGTAACCGGGGTAATAACGCCACCTTTTCGTGATTTTGACATATGACCTTGGCGTGATCTTGAAATGACCTCCACCTCAAAAACCAATCTGGGGGACTCCGTGGAGCGAAAGATACACGAACCTTTGACGTAACCGCCGTAATAACGCTTCCTTGGCGTGATTTTGACGTATGACCTTGGCGTGACCTTGAAATGACCTCCACCCCAAAAACCAATCTGGGCGACTCCGTGGAGCGAAAGAAACACGTTCCTTTGACGTAACCGGCGTAATAACGCTTCCTTGGCGTGAATTTGACGTATGACCTTGGCGTGACCTTGAAATGACCTCCACCCCAAAAACCAATCTGTGCGACTCAATGGAGCGAAAGAAACACGTTCCTTTGACGTCACCGGCGTAATAACGCTTCCTTGACGTGATTTTGACGTATTACCTTGGCGTGACCCTGAAATGCCCACTACTCCATAATCCAACTTGGGCGACTCCGTGGAGCGAAAGAAACACGTTCCTTTGACGTAACCTTTGTAATAATGCTTACTCAACGTGATTTTGACGTGTGATCTTGTCGTGACATTGAAATGACATCCGCCACAAAAACCAATCTGGGGGACTCCGTGGAGCGAAAGATACACGATCCTTTGACGTAACCGGGGTAATAACGCTTCCTTGGCGTGATTTTGACGTATGACCTTGGCGTGACCTTGAAATGACCTCCACCCCAAAAACCAATCTGGGCGACTCCGTGGAGCGAAAGAAACACGTTCCTGTAACGTAACCGGCGTAATAACGCTTCCTTGGCGTGAATTTGACGTATGACCTTGGTGTGACCTTGAAATGACCTCCACCCCAAAAACCAACTTGGGCGACTCCGTGGAGCGAAAGAAACACGTTCCTTTGACGTCACCGGCGTAATAACGCTTCCTTGACGTGATTTTGACGTATTACCTAGGCGTGACCCTGAAATGCCCACTACTCCATAATCCAACTTGGGCGACTCCGTGGAGCGAAAGAAACACGTTCCTTTGACGTAACCTTTGTAATAATGCTTACTCAACGTGATTTTGACGTGTGATCTTGTCGTGACATTGAAATGACATCCGCCACAAAAACCAATCTGGGGGACTCCGTGGAGCGAAAGATACACGATCCTTTGACGTAACCGGGGTAATAACGCTTCCTTGGCGTGATTTTGACGTATGACCTTGGCGTGACCTTGAAATGACCTCCACCCCAAAAACCAATCTGGGCGACTCCGTGGAGCGAAAGAAACACGTTCCTGTAACGTAACCGGCGTAATAACGCTTCCTTGACGTGATTTCGACGTATGACATTGGCGTGACTTTGAAATTACTTCCATCTCAAAAATCAATCTGGGCGACTCCGTGGAGCGAAAGAAACACGTCCCTTTGACGTAACCGACGTAATGACGCTTCCTTGGGGTGATTTTGAAGTATGACCTTGGCGTGACCTTGAAATGACATCCGCCCCAAAAACCTATCTGTGCGACTCAATGGAGCGAAAGAAACACGTTCCTTTGACGTCACCGGCGTAATAACGCATCCTCGACATGATTTTGATGTATGACCTTGGCATGACCTTGAAATGACCTATACCCCAAAAACCAACCTGTGCGACTCCGTGGAGCCAATGAAACACGTTCCCTTGAAGTAACCGGGGTAATAACGCTTCTTCGGCGTGATTTTGACGTATGACCTTGGCGTGACCTTGAAATGACTTCTACACCAAAAACCACCATGTGCGCCTCTGTGTAGCGAAAGAAACACGTTCCTTTGACGTAACCGGGGTAATAACGCCACCTTTTCGTGATTTTGACATATGACCTTGGCGTGATCTTGAAATGACCTCCACCTCAAAAACCAATCTGGGGGACTCCGTGGAGCGAAAGATACACGAACCTTTGACGTAACCGCCGTAATAACGCTTCCTTGGCGTGATTTTGACGTATGACCTTGGCGTGACCTTGAAATGACCTCCACCCCAAAAACCAATCTGGGCGACTCCGTGGAGCGAAAGAAACACGTTCCTTTGACGTAACCGGCGTAATAACGCTTCCTTGGCGTG
The DNA here is from genome assembly GCF_051020955.1 of Megalopta genalis. NCBI lineage: Eukaryota > Metazoa > Arthropoda > Insecta > Hymenoptera > Halictidae > Megalopta > Megalopta genalis. Next base: position 191,368 of record NW_027476392.1, on the reverse strand, counting down.
AATTTGACGTATGACCTTGGCGTGACCTTGAAATGACCTCCACCCCAAAAACCAATCTGTGCGACTCAATGGAGCGAAAGAAACACGTTCCTTTGACGTCACCGGCGTAATAACGCTTCCTTGACGTGAATTTGACGTATGACCTTGGCGTGACCTTGAAATGACCTCCACCCCAAAAACCTACCTGTGCGACTCCGTGTAGCGAAAGAAACACGTTCCTTTGACGTAACCGCAGTAATAACGCTTCCTTGGCGTGATTTTGACGTATTACCTTGGCGTGACCTTGAAATGACCTCCACCCCAGAAACCAATCTGGGCGACTCCGTGGAGCGAAAGAAACACGTTCCTATGACGTAACCGGCGTAATAACGCTTCCTTGGCGTGAATTTGACGTATGACCTTGGCGTGACCTTGAAATGACCTCCACCCCAAAAACCTACCTGTGCGACTCCGTGTAGCGAAAGAAACACGTTCCTTTGACGTAACCGCAGTAATAACGCTTCCTTGGCGTGATTTTGACGTATTACCTTGGCGTGACCTTGAAATGACCTCCACCCCAAAAACCAATCTGTGCGACTCAATGGAGCGAAAGAAACACGTTTCTTTGACGTCACCGGCGTAATAACGCATCCTCGACATGATTTTGATGTATGACCTTGGCATGACCTTGAAATGACCTATACCCCAAAAACCAACCTGTGCGACTCCGTGGAGCCAATGAAACACGTTCCCTTGAAGTAACCGGGGTAATAACGCTTCTTCGGCGTGATTTTGACGTATGACCTTGGCGTGACCTTGAAATGACTTCTACACCAAAAACCACCATGTGCGCCTCTGTGTAGCGAAAGAAACACGTTCCTTTGACGTAACCGGGTTAATAACGCCACCTTTTCGTGATTTTGACATATGACCTTGGCGTGATCTTGAAATGACCTCCACCTCAAAAACCAATCTGGGGGACTCCGTGGAGCGAAAGATACACGAACCTTTGACGTAACCGCCGTAATAACGCTTCCTTGGCGTGATTTTGACGTATGACCCTGGCGTGACCTTGAAATGACCTCCACCCCAAAAACCAATCTGGGCGACTCCGTGGAGCGAAAGAAACACGTTCCTTTGACGTAACCGGCGTAAAAACGCTTCCTTGGCGTGAATTTGACGTATGACCTTGGCGTGACCTTGAAATGACCTCCACCCCAAAAACCAATCTGTGCGACTCAATGGAGCGAAAGAAACACGTTCCTTTGACGTCACCGGCGTAATAACGCTTCCTTGACGTGATTTTGACGTATTACCTTGGCGTGACCCTGAAATGCCCACTACTCCATAATCCAACTTGGGCGACTCCGTGGTGCGAAAGAAACACGTTCCTTTGACGTAACCTTTGTAATAATGCTTACTCAACGTGATTTTGACGTGTGATCTTGTCGTGACATTGAAATGACATCCGCCACAAAAACCAATCTGGGGGACTCCGTGGAGCGAAAGATACACGATCCTTTGACGTAACCGGGGTAATAACGCTTCCTTGGCGTGATTTTGACGTATGACCTTGGCGTGACCTTGAAATGACCTCCACCCCAAAAACCAATCTGGGCGACTCCGTGGAGCGAAAGAAACACGTTCCTGTAACGTAACCGGCGTAATAACGCTTCCTTGGCGTGAATTTGACGTATGACCTTGGTGTGACCTTGAAATGACCTCCACCCCAAAAACCAACTTGGGCGACTCCGTGGAGCGAAAGAAACACGTTCCTTTGACGTCACCGGCGTAATAACGCTTCCTTGACGTGATTTTGACGTATTACCTAGGCGTGACCCTGAAATGCCCACTACTCCATAATCCAACTTGGGCGACTCCGTGGAGCGAAAGAAACACGTTCCTTTGACGTAACCTTTGTAATAATGCTTACTCAACGTGATTTTGACGTGTGATCTTGTCGTGACATTGAAATGACATCCGCCACAAAAACCAATCTGGGGGACTCCGTGGAGCGAAAGATACACGATCCTTTGACGTAACCGGGGTAATAACGCTTCCTTGGCGTGATTTTGACGTATGACCTTGGCGTGACCTTGAAATGACCTCCACCCCAAAAACCAATCTGGGCGACTCCGTGGAGCGAAAGAAACACGTTCCTTTGACGTAACCGGCGTAATAACGCTTCCTTGGCGTGAATTTGACGTATGACCTTGGCGTGACCTTGAAATGACCTCCACCCCAAAAACCAATCTGTGCGACTCAATGGAGCGAAAGAAACACGTTCCTTTGACGTCACCGGCGTAATAAAACTTCCTTGACGTGAATTTGACGTATGACCTTGGCGTGACCTTGAAATGACCTCCACCCCAAAAACCTACCTGTGCGACTCCGTGTAGCGAAAGAAACACGTTCCTTTGACGTAACCGCAGTAATAACGCTTCCTTGGCGTGATTTTGACGTATTACCTTGGCGTGACCTTGAAATGACCTCCACCCCAAAAACCAATCTGGGCGACTCCGTGGAGCGAAAGAAACACGTTCCTATGACGTAACCGGCGTAATAACGCTTCCTTGGCGTGAATTTGACGTATGACCTTGGCGTGACCTTGAAATGACCTCCACCCCAAAAACCTACCTGTGCGACTCCGTGTAGCGAAAGAAACACGTTCCTTTGACGTAACCGCAGTAATAACGCTTCCTTGGCGTGATTTTGACGTATTACCTTGGCGTGACCTTGAAATGACCTCCACCCCAAAAACCAATCTGTGCGACTCAATGGAGCGAAAGAAACACGTTTCTTTGACGTCACCGGCGTAATAACGCATCCTCGACATGATTTTGATGTATGACCTTGGCATGACCTTGAAATGACCTATACCCCAAAAACCAACCTGTGCGACTCCGTGGAGCCAATGAAACACGTTCCCTTGAAGTAACCGGGGTAATAACGCTTCTTCGGCGTGATTTTGACGTATGACCTTGGCGTGACCTTGAAATGACTTCTACACCAAAAACCACCATGTGCGCCTCTGTGTAGCGAAAGAAACACGTTCCTTTGACGTAACCGGGTTAATAACGCCACCTTTTCGTGATTTTGACATATGACCTTGGCGTGATCTTGAAATGACCTCCACCTCAAAAACCAATCTGGGGGACTCCGTGGAGCGAAAGATACACGAACCTTTGACGTAACCGCCGTAATAACGCTTCCTTGGCGTGATTTTGACGTATGACCCTGGCGTGACCTTGAAATGACCTCCACCCCAAAAACCAATCTGGGCGACTCCGTGGAGCGAAAGAAACACGTTCCTTTGACGTAACCGGCGTAAAAACGCTTCCTTGGCGTGAATTTGACGTATGACCTTGGCGTGACCTTGAAATGACCTCCACCCCAAAAACCAATCTGTGCGACTCAATGGAGCGAAAGAAACACGTTCCTTTGACGTCACCGGCGTAATAACGCTTCCTTGACGTGATTTTGACGTATTACCTTGGCGTGACCCTGAAATGCCCACTACTCCATAATCCAACTTGGGCGACTCCGTGGTGCGAAAGAAACACGTTCCTTTGACGTAACCTTTGTAATAATGCTTACTCAACGTGATTTTGACGTGTGATCTTGTCGTGACATTGAAATGACATCCGCCACAAAAACCAATCTGGGGGACTCCGTGGAGCGAAAGATACACGATCCTTTGACGTAACCGGGGTAATAACGCTTCCTTGGCGTGATTTTGACGTATGACCTTGGCGTGACCTTGAAATGACCTCCACCCCAAAAACCAATCTGGGCGACTCCGTGGAGCGAAAGAAACACGTTCCTGTAACGTAACCGGCGTAATAACGCTTCCTTGGCGTGAATTTGACGTATGACCTTGGTGTGACCTTGAAATGACCTCCACCCCAAAAACCAACTTGGGCGACTCCGTGGAGCGAAAGAAACACGTTCCTTTGACGTCACCGGCGTAATAACGCTTCCTTGACGTGATTTTGACGTATTACCTAGGCGTGACCCTGAAATGCCCACTACTCCATAATCCAACTTGGGCGACTCCGTGGAGCGAAAGAAACACGTTCCTTTGACGTAACCTTTGTAATAATGCTTACTCAACGTGATTTTGACGTGTGATCTTGTCGTGACATTGAAATGACATCCGCCACAAAAACCAATCTGGGGGACTCCGTGGAGCGAAAGATACACGATCCTTTGACGTAACCGGGGTAATAACGCTTCCTTGGCGTGATTTTGACGTATGACCTTGGCGTGACCTTGAAATGACCTCCACCCCAAAAACCAATCTGGGCGACTCCGTGGAGCGAAAGAAACACGTTCCTGTAACGTAACCGGCGTAATAACGCTTCCTTGACGTGATTTCGACGTATGACATTGGCGTGACTTTGAAATTACTTCCATCTCAAAAATCAATCTGGGCGACTCCGTGGAGCGAAAGAAACACGTCCCTTTGACGTAACCGACGTAATGACGCTTCCTTGGGGTGATTTTGAAGTATGACCTTGGCGTGACCTTGAAATGACATCCGCCCCAAAAACCTATCTGTGCGACTCAATGGAGCGAAAGAAACACGTTCCTTTGACGTCACCGGCGTAATAACGCATCCTCGACATGATTTTGATGTATGACCTTGGCATGACCTTGAAATGACCTATACCCCAAAAACCAACCTGTGCGACTCCGTGGAGCCAATGAAACACGTTCCCTTGAAGTAACCGGGGTAATAACGCTTCTTCGGCGTGATTTTGACGTATGACCTTGGCGTGACCTTGAAATGACTTCTACACCAAAAACCACCATGTGCGCCTCTGTGTAGCGAAAGAAACACGTTCCTTTGACGTAACCGGGGTAATAACGCCACCTTTTCGTGATTTTGACATATGACCTTGGCGTGATCTTGAAATGACCTCCACCTCAAAAACCAATCTGGGGGACTCCGTGGAGCGAAAGATACACGAACCTTTGACGTAACCGCCGTAATAACGCTTCCTTGGCGTGATTTTGACGTATGACCTTGGCGTGACCTTGAAATGACCTCCACCCCAAAAACCAATCTGGGCGACTCCGTGGAGCGAAAGAAACACGTTCCTTTGACGTAACCGGCGTAATAACGCTTCCTTGGCGTGAATTTGACGTATGACCTTGGCGTGACCTTGAAATGACCTCCACCCCAAAAACCAATCTGTGCGACTCAATGGAGCGAAAGAAACACGTTCCTTTGACGTCACCGGCGTAATAACGCTTCCTTGACGTGAATTTGACGTATGACCTTGGCGTGACCTTGAAATGACCTCCACCCCAAAAACCTACCTGTGCGACTCCGTGTAGCGAAAGAAACACGTTCCTTTGACGTAACCGCAGTAATAACGCTTCCTTGGCGTGATTTTGACGTATTACCTTGGCGTGACCTTGAAATGACCTCCACCCCAAAAACCAATCTGGGCGACTCCGTGGAGCGAAAGAAACACGTTCCTATGACGTAACCGGCGTAATAACGCTTCCTTGGCGTGAATTTGACGTATGACCTTGGCGTGACCTTGAAATGACCTCCACCCCAAAAACCTACCTGTGCGACTCCGTGTAGCGAAAGAAACACGTTCCTTTGACGTAACCGCAGTAATAACGCTTCCTTGGCGTGATTTTGACGTATTACCTTGGCGTGACCTTGAAATGACCTCCACCCCAAAAACCAATCTGTGCGACTCAATGGAGCGAAAGAAACACGTTTCTTTGACGTCACCGGCGTAATAACGCATCCTCGACATGATTTTGATGTATGACCTTGGCATGACCTTGAAATGACCTATACCCCAAAAACCAACCTGTGCGACTCCGTGGAGCCAATGAAACACGTTCCCTTGAAGTAACCGGGGTAATAACGCTTCTTCGGCGTGATTTTGACGTATGACCTTGGCGTGACCTTGAAATGACTTCTACACCAAAAACCACCATGTGCGCCTCTGTGTAGCGAAAGAAACACGTTCCTTTGACGTAACCGGGGTAATAACGCCACCTTTTCGTGATTTTGACATATGACCTTGGCGTGATCTTGAAATGACCTCCACCTCAAAAACCAATCTGGGGGACTCCGTGGAGCGAAAGATACACGAACCTTTGACGTAACCGCCGTAATAACGCTTCCTTGGCGTGATTTTGACGTATGACCTTGGCGTGACCTTGAAATGACCTCCACCCCAAAAACCAATCTGGGCGACTCCGTGGAGCGAAAGAAACACGTTCCTTTGACGTAACCGGCGTAATAACGCTTCCTTGGCGTGAATTTGACGTATGACCTTGGCGTGACCTTGAAATGACCTCCACCCCAAAAACCAATCTGTGCGACTCAATGGAGCGAAAGAAACACGTTCCTTTGACGTCACCGGCGTAATAACGCTTCCTTGACGTGATTTTGACGTATTACCTTGGCGTGACCCTGAAATGCCCACTACTCCATAATCCAACTTGGGCGACTCCGTGGAGCGAAAGAAACACGTTCCTTTGACGTAACCTTTGTAATAATGCTTACTCAACGTGATTTTGACGTGTGATCTTGTCGTGACATTGAAATGACATCCGCCACAAAAACCAATCTGGGGGACTCCGTGGAGCGAAAGATACACGATCCTTTGACGTAACCGGGGTAATAACGCTTCCTTGGCGTGATTTTGACGTATGACCTTGGCGTGACCTTGAAATGACCTCCACCCCAAAAACCAATCTGGGCGACTCCGTGGAGCGAAAGAAACACGTTCCTGTAACGTAACCGGCGTAATAACGCTTCCTTGGCGTGAATTTGACGTATGACCTTGGTGAGACCTTGAAATGACCTCCACCCCAAAAACCAACTTGGGCGACTCCGTGGAGCGAAAGAAACACGTTCCTTTGACGTCACCGGCGTAATAACGCTTCCTTGACGTGATTTTGACGTATTACCTAGGCGTGACCCTGAAATGCCCACTACTCCATAATCCAACTTGGGCGACTCCGTGGAGCGAAAGAAACACGTTCCTTTGACGTAACCTTTGTAATAATGCTTACTCAACGTGATTTTGACGTGTGATCTTGTCGTGACATTGAAATGACATCCGCCACAAAAACCAATCTGGGGGACTCCGTGGAGCGAAAGATACACGATCCTTTGACGTAACCGGGGTAATAACGCTTCCTTGGCGTGATTTTGACGTATGACCTTGGCGTGACCTTGAAATGACCTCCACCCCAAAAACCAATCTGGGCGACTCCGTGGAGCGAAAGAAACACGTTCCTGTAACGTAACCGGCGTAATAACGCTTCCTTGACGTGATTTCGACGTATGACATTGGCGTGACTTTGAAATTACTTCCATCTCAAAAATCAATCTGGGCGACTCCGTGGAGCGAAAGAAACACGTCCCTTTGACGTAACCGACGTAATGACGCTTCCTTGGGGTGATTTTGAAGTATGACCTTGGCGTGACCTTGAAATGACATCCGCCCCAAAAACCTATCTGTGCGACTCAATGGAGCGAAAGAAACACGTTCCTTTGACGTAACCGGCGTAATAACGCTTCCTTGGCGTGATTTTGACGTATGACCTTGGTGTGACCTTGAAATGACCTCCACCCCAAAAACCAATCTGGGCGACTCCGTGGAGCGAAAGAAACACGTTCCTATGACGTAACCGGCGTAATAACGCTTCCTTGGCGTGAATTTGACGTATGACCTTGGCGTGACCTTGAAATGACCTATACCCCAAAAACCAACCTGTGCGACTCCGTGGAGCCAATGAAACACGTTCCCTTGAAGTAACCGGGGTAATAACGCTTCTTCGGCGTGATTTTGACGTATGGCCTTGGCGTGACCTTGAAATGACTTCTACACCAAAAACCACCCTGTGCGCCTCTGTGTAGCGAAAGAAACACGTTCCTTTGACGTAACCGGGGTAATAACGCCACCTTTTCGTGATTTTGACATATGACCTTGGCGTGATCTTGAAATGACCTCCACCTCAAAAACCAATCTGGGGGACTCCGTGGAGCGAAAGATATACGAACCTTTGACGTAACCGCCGTAATAACGCTTCCTTGGCGTGATTTTGACGTATGACCTTGGCGTGACCTTGAAATGACCTCCACCCCAAAAACCAATCTGGGCGACTCCGTGGAGCGAAAGAAACACGTTCCTTTGACGTAACCGGCGTAATAACGCTTCCTTGGCGTGAATTTGACGTATGACCTTGGCGTGACCTTGAAATGACCTCCACCCCAAAAACCAATCTGTGCGACTCAATGGAGCGAAAGAAACACGTTCCTTTGACGTCACCGGCGTAATAACGCTTCCTTGACGTGATTTTGACGTATTACCTTGGCGTGACCCTGAAATGCCCACTACTCCATAATCCAACTTGGGCGACTCCGTGGAGCGAAAGAAACACGTTCCTTTGACGTAACCTTTGTAATAATGCTTACTCAACGTGATTTTGACGTGTGATCTTGTCGTGACATTGAAATGACATCCGCCACAAAAACCAATCTGGGGGACTCCGTGGAGCGAAAGATACACGATCCTTTGACGTAACCGGGGTAATAACGCTTCCTTGGCGTGATTTTGACGTATGACCTTGGCGTGACCTTGAAATGACCTCCACCCCAAAAACCAATCTGGGCGACTCCGTGGAGCGAAAGAAACACGTTCCTGTAACGTAACCGGCGTAATAACGCTTCCTTGGCGTGAATTTGACGTATGACCTTGGTGTGACCTTGAAATGACCTCCACCCCAAAAACCAACTTGGGCGACTCCGTGGAGCGAAAGAAACACGTTCCTTTGACGTCACCGGCGTAATAACGCTTCCTTGACGTGATTTTGACGTATTACCTAGGCGTGACCCTGAAATGCCCACTACTCCATAATCCAACTTGGGCGACTCCGTGGAGCGAAAGAAACACGTTCCTTTGACGTAACCTTTGTAATAATGCTTACTCAACGTGATTTTGACGTGTGATCTTGTCGTGACATTGAAATGACATCCGCCACAAAAACCAATCTGGGGGACTCCGTGGAGCGAAAGATACACGATCCTTTGACGTAACCGGGGTAATAACGCTTCCTTGGCGTGATTTTGACGTATGACCTTGGCGTGACCTTGAAATGACCTCCACCCCAAAAACCAATCTGGGCGACTCCGTGGAGCGAAAGAAACACGTTCCTGTAACGTAACCGGCGTAATAACGCTTCCTTGACGTGATTTCGACGTATGACATTGGCGTGACTTTGAAATTACTTCCATCTCAAAAATCAATCTGGGCGACTCCGTGGAGCGAAAGAAACACGTCCCTTTGACGTAACCGACGTAATGACGCTTCCTTGGGGTGATTTTGAAGTATGACCTTGGCGTGACCTTGAAATGACATCCGCCCCAAAAACCTATCTGTGCGACTCAATGGAGCGAAAGAAACACGTTCCTTTGACGTAACCGGCGTAATAACGCTTCCTTGGCGTGATTTTGACGTATGACCTTGGTGTGACCTTGAAATGACCTCCACCCCAAAAACCAATCTGGGCGACTCCGTGGAGCGAAAGAAACACGTTCCTATGACGTAACCGGCGTAATAACGCTTCCTTGGCGTGAATTTGACGTATGACCTTGGCGTGACCTTGAAATGACCTCCACCCCAAAAACCTACCTGTGCGACTCCGTGTAGCAAAAGAAACACGTTCCTTTGACGTAACCGCAGTAATAACGCTTCCTTGGCGTGATTTTGACGTATGACCTTGGCGTGACCTTGAAATGACCTCCACCCCAAAAACCAATCTGTGCGACTCAATGGAGCGAAAGAAACACGTTCCTTTGACGTCACCGGCGTAATAACGCATCCTCGACATGATTTTGATGTATGACCTTGGCATGACCTTGAAATGACCTATACCCCAAAAACCAACCTGTGCGACTCCGTGGAGCCAATGAAACACGTTCCCTTGAAGTAACCGGGGTAATAACGCTTCTTCGGCGTGATTTTGACGTATGGCCTTGGCGTGACCTTGAAATGACTTCTACACCAAAAACCACCCTGTGCGCCTCTGTGTAGCGAAAGAAACACGTTCCTTTGACGTAACCGGGGTAATAACGCCACCTTTTCGTGATTTTGACATATGACCTTGGCGTGATCTTGAAATGACCTCCACCTCAAAAACCAATCTGGGGGACTCCGTGGAGCGAAAGATACACGAACCTTTGACGTAACCGGGGTAATAACGCTTCCTTGGCGTGATTTTGACGTATGACCTTGGCGTGACCTTGAAATGACTTCCACCCCAAAAACCAATCTGGGCGACTCCGTGGAGCGAAAGAAACACGTTCTTCGACGTAACCGGCGTAATAACGCTTCCTTGGCGTGAATTTGACGTATGACCTTGGCGTGACCTTGAAATGACCTCCACCCCAAAAACCAATCTGTGCGACTCAATGGAGCGAAAGAAACACGTTCCTTTGACGTCACCGGCGTAATAACGCATCCTCGACATGATTTTGATGTATGACCTTGGCAAGACCTTGAAATGACCTATACCCCAAAAACCAACCTGTGCGACTCCGTGGAGCCAATGAAACACGTTCCCTTGAAGTAACCGGGGTAATAACGCTTCTTCGGCGTGATTTTGACGTATGACCTTGGCGTGACCTTGAAATAATTTCTACACCAAAAACCAACCTGTGCGCCTCTGTGTAGCGAAAGAAACACGTTCCTTTGACGTAACCGGGGTAATAACGCCACCTTTTCGTGATTTTGACATATGACCTTGGCGTGATCTTGAAATGACCTCCACCTCAAAAACCAATCTGGGGGACTCCGTGGAGCGAAAGATACACGAACCTTTGACGTAACCGGGGTAATAACGCTTCCTTGGCGTGATTTTGACGTATGACCTTGGCGTGACCTTGAAATGACCTCCACCCCAAAAACCAATCTGGGCGACTCCGTGGAGCGAAAGAAACACGTTCCTTTGACGTAACCGGCGTAATAACGCTTCCTTGGCGTGAATTTGACGTATGACCTTGGCGTGACCTTGAAATGACCTCCACCCCAAAAACCAATCTGTGCGACTCAATGGAGCGAAAGAAACACGTTCCTTTGACGTCACCTGCGTAATAACGATTCCTTGACGTGATTTTGACGTATTACCTTGGCGTGACCCTGAAATGACCACTACCCCAAAAACCAACTTGGGCGAATCCGTGGAGCGAAAGAAACACGTTCCTTTGACGTAACCGGCGTAATAACGCCTCCTTTTCGTGATTTTGACGTATGACCTTGCCGTGAACTTGAAATGACCTCCACCCCAAAATCCAATCTGGGCGACTCCGTGGAGCGATAGAAACCTGTTCCTTTGACGTAACCAGTGTAATAATGCTTACTCAACGTGATTTTGACGTGTGATCTTGTCGTGACATTGAAATGACCTCCGCCACAAAAACCAATCTGGGCGACCCTGTGGAGCGAAAGAAACACGTTCCTTTGACGTAACCTGGGTAATAACGCTTTTTTGACGTGATTTTGACGTATTACCTTGGTGTGACCTTGAAATGACCTCCGCCCAAAAATCCAATCTGGGCGCCTCTGTGTAGCGAAAGAATCACGTTCCTTTGACCTAACCGGGGTAATAACGGTTCCTTGACGTGATTTTGACGTATGACCTTGGTGTGACCTTGAAATGACCTCCAACACAAAAACCAAAATGTGCGACTCCGTGGAGCGAAAGAAACACGTTCCTTTGATCTCAACGGCGTAATAACGCATCCTCGACATGATTTTGACGTATGACCTTGGCAAGACTTTCAAATGACCTCTACCCCAAAAACCAACCTGTGCGACCCCGTGGAGCGAATGAAACACGTTCCCTTGCAGTAACCGGGGTAATAGCGCTTCCTTGGCTTGAATTCGACGTATGACATTGGCGTGACCTTGAAATGACTTCCATCCCAAAAATCAAACTGGGCGTTTCCGAGGAGCGAAAGAAACACGTTCCGTTGACGTAACCGGCGTAATAACGCTTCTTTGGCGTGATTTTGACGTATGACCTTGGCGTGATCGTGAAATGACTTCTACACCAAAAACCAAACTATGCGACTCCGTGTAGCGAAAGAAACACGTTCCTTTGTCGTAACCGGCGTAATAACGCTCTCTTGACGTGATTTTGACGTATGACCTTGGCGTGAGCTTGAAATTACCTCCACCCCAAAAACCAATCCGGGCGACTCCGTGGAGCGAAAGATACACGATCCTTTGACGTAACCGGCGTAATAACGCTTCCTTGGCGTGAATTTGACGTATGACCTTGGCGTGACCTTGAAATGACCTCCACTCCAAAAACCAATCTGGGCGACTCCGTGGAGCGAAAGAAACACGTTCCTGTAACGTAACCGGCGTAATAACGCTTCCTTGACGTGATTTCGACGTATGACATTGGCGTGACTTTGAAATTACTTCCATCTCAAAAATCAATCTGGGCGACTCCGTGGAGCGAAAGAAACACGTCCCTTTGACGTAACCGACGTAATGACGCTTCCTTGGGGTGATTTTGAAGTATGACCTTGGCGTGACCTTGAAATGACATCCGCCCCAAAAACCTATCTGTGCGACTCAATGGAGCGAAAGAAACACGTTCCTTTGACGTCACCGGCGTAATAACGCATCCTCGACATGATTTTGATGTATGACCTTGGCATGACCTTGAAATGACCTATACCCCAAAAACCAACCTGTGCGACTCCGTGGAGCCAATGAAACACGTTCCCTTGAAGTAACCGGGGTAATAACGCTTCTTCGGCGTGATTTTGACGTATGACCTTGGCGTGACCTTGAAATGACTTCTACACCAAAAACCACCATGTGCGCCTCTGTGTAGCGAAAGAAACACGTTCCTTTGACGTAACCGGGGTAATAACGCCACCTTTTCGTGATTTTGACATATGACCTTGGCGTGATCTTGAAATGACCTCCACCTCAAAAACCAATCTGGGGGACTCCGTGGAGCGAAAGATACACGAACCTTTGACGTAACCGCCGTAATAACGCTTCCTTGGCGTGATTTTGACGTATGACCTTGGCGTGACCTTGAAATGACCTCCACCCCAAAAACCAATCTGGGCGACTCCGTGGAGCGAAAGAAACACGTTCCTTTGACGTAACCGGCGTAATAACGCTTCCTTGGCGTGAATTTGACGTATGACCTTGGCGTGACCTTGAAATGACCTCCACCCCAAAAACCAATCTGTGCGACTCAATGGAGCGAAAGAAACACGTTCCTTTGACGTCACCGGCGTAATAACGCTTCCTTGACGTGAATTTGACGTATGACCTTGGCGTGACCTTGAAATGACCTCCACCCCAAAAACCTACCTGTGCGACTCCGTGTAGCGAAAGAAACACGTTCCTTTGACGTAACCGCAGTAATAACGCTTCCTTGGCGTGATTTTGACGTATTACCTTGGCGTGACCTTGAAATGACCTCCACCCCAAAAACCAATCTGGGCGACTCCGTGGAGCGAAAGAAACACGTTCCTATGACGTAACCGGCGTAATAACGCTTCCTTGGCGTGAATTTGACGTATGACCTTGGCGTGACCTTGAAATGACCTCCACCCCAAAAACCTACCTGTGCGACTCCGTGTAGCGAAAGAAACACGTTCCTTTGACGTAACCGCAGTAATAACGCTTCCTTGGCGTGATTTTGACGTATTACCTTGGCGTGACCTTGAAATGACCTCCACCCCAAAAACCAATCTGTGCGACTCAATGGAGCGAAAGAAACACGTTTCTTTGACGTCACCGGCGTAATAACGCATCCTCGACATGATTTTGATGTATGACCTTGGCATGACCTTGAAATGACCTATACCCCAAAAACCAACCTGTGCGACTCCGTGGAGCCAATGAAACACGTTCCCTTGAAGTAACCGGGGTAATAACGCTTCTTCGGCGTGATTTTGACGTATGACCTTGGCGTGACCTTGAAATGACTTCTACACCAAAAACCACCATGTGCGCCTCTGTGTAGCGAAAGAAACACGTTCCTTTGACGTAACCGGGGTAATAACGCCACCTTTTCGTGATTTTGACATATGACCTTGGCGTGATCTTGAAATGACCTCCACCTCAAAAACCAATCTGGGGGACTCCGTGGAGCGAAAGATACACGAACCTTTGACGTAACCGCCGTAATAACGCTTCCTTGGCGTGATTTTGACGTATGACCTTGGCGTGACCTTGAAATGACCTCCACCCCAAAAACCAATCTGGGCGACTCCGTGGAGCGAAAGAAACACGTTCCTTTGACGTAACCGGCGTAATAACGCATCCTTGGCGTGAATTTGACGTATGACCTTGGCGTGACCTTGAAATGACCTCCACCCCAAAAACCAATCTGTGCGACTCAATGGAGCGAAAGAAACACGTTCCTTTGACGTCACCGGCGTAATAACGCTTCCTTGACGTGATTTTGACGTATTACCTTGGCGTGACCCTGAAATGCCCACTACTCCATAATCCAACTTGGGCGACTCCGTGGAGCGAAAGAAACACGTTCCTTTGACGTAACCGGCGTAATAACGCTTCCTTGGCGTGATTTTGACGTATGACCTTGGTGTGACCTTGAAATGACCTCCACCCCAAAAACCAATCTGGGCGACTCCGTGGAGCGAAAGAAACACGTTCCTATGACGTAACCGGCGTAATAACGCTTCCTTGGCTTGAATTTGACGTATGACCTTGGCGTGACCTTGAAATGACCTCCACCCCAAAAACCTACCTGTGCGACTCCGTGTAGCAAAAGAAACACGTTCCTTTGACGTAACCGCAGTAATAACGCTTCCTTGGCGTGATTTTGACGTATGACCTTGGCGTGACCTTGAAATGACCTCCACCCCAAAAACCAATCTGTGCGACTCAATGGAGCGAAAGAAACACGTTCCTTTGACGTCACCGGCGTAATAACGCATCCTCGACATGATTTTGATGTATGACCTTGGCATGACCTTGAAATGACCTATACCCCAAAAACCAACCTGTGCGACTCCGTGGAGCCAATGAAACACGTTCCCTTGAAGTAACCGGGGTAATAACGCTTCTTCGGCGTGATTTTGACGTATGGCCTTGGCGTGACCTTGAAATGACTTCTACACCAAAAACCACCCTGTGCGCCTCTGTGTAGCGAAAGAAACACGTTCCTTTGACGTAACCGGGGTAATAACGCCACCTTTTCGTGATTTTGACATATGACCTTGGCGTGATCTTGAAATGACCTCCACCTCAAAAACCAATCTGGGGGACTCCGTGGAGCGAAAGATACACGAACCTTTGACGTAACCGCCGTAATAACGCTTCCTTGGCGTGATTTTGACGTATGACCTTGGCGTGACCTTGAAATGACCTCCACCCCAAAAACCAATCTGGGCGACTCCGTGGAGCGAAAGAAACACGTTCCTTTGACGTAACCGGCGTAATAACGCTTCCTTGGCGTGAATTTGACGTATGACCTTGGCGTGACCTTGAAATGACCTCCACCCCAAAAACCAATCTGTGCGACTCAATGGAGCGAAAGAAACACGTTCCTTTGACGTCACCGGCGTAATAACGCTTCCTTGACGTGATTTTGACGTATTACCTTGGCGTGACCCTGAAATGCCCACTACTCCATAATCCAACTTGGGCGACTCCGTGGAGCGAAAGAAACACGTTCCTTTGACGTAACCTTTGTAATAATGCTTACTCAACGTGATTTTGACGTGTGATCTTGTCGTGACATTGAAATGACATCCGCCACAAAAACCAATCTGGGGGACTCCGTGGAGCGAAAGATACACGATCCTTTGACGTAACCGGGGTAATAACGCTTCCTTGGCGTGATTTTGACGTATGACCTTGGCGTGACCTTGAAATGACCTCCACCCCAAAAACCAATCTGGGCGACTCCGTGGAGCGAAAGAAACACGTTCCTGTAACGTAACCGGCGTAATAACGCTTCCTTGGCGTGAATTTGACGTATGACCTTGGTGTGACCTTGAAATGACCTCCACCCCAAAAACCAACTTGGGCGACTCCGTGGAGCGAAAGAAACACGTTCCTTTGACGTCACCGGCGTAATAACGCTTCCTTGACGTGATTTTGACGTATTACCTAGGCGTGACCCTGAAATGCCCACTACTCCATAATCCAACTTGGGCGACTCCGTGGAGCGAAAGAAACACGTTCCTTTGACGTAACCTTTGTAATAATGCTTACTCAACGTGATTTTGACGTGTGATCTTGTCGTGACATTGAAATGACATCCGCCACAAAAACCAATCTGGGGGACTCCGTGGAGCGAAAGATACACGATCCTTTGACGTAACCGGGGTAATAACGCTTCCTTGGCGTGATTTTGACGTATGACCTTGGCGTGACCTTGAAATGACCTCCACCCCAAAAACCAATCTGGGCGACTCCGTGGAGCGAAAGAAACACGTTCCTGTAACGTAACCGGCGTAATAACGCTTCCTTGACGTGATTTCGACGTATGACATTGGCGTGACTTTGAAATTACTTCCATCTCAAAAATCAATCTGGGCGACTCCGTGGAGCGAAAGAAACACGTCCCTTTGACGTAACCGACGTAATGACGCTTCCTTGGGGTGATTTTGAAGTATGACCTTGGCGTGACCTTGAAATGACATCCGCCCCAAAAACCTATCTGTGCGACTCAATGGAGCGAAAGAAACACGTTCCTTTGACGTAACCGGCGTAATAACGCTTCCTTGGCGTGATTTTGACGTATGACCTTGGTGTGACCTTGAAATGACCTCCACCCCAAAAACCAATCTGGGCGACTCCGTGGAGCGAAAGAAACACGTTCCTATGACGTAACCGGCGTAATAACGCTTCCTTGGCGTGAATTTGACGTATGACCTTGGCGTGACCTTGAAATGACCTCCACCCCAAAAACCTACCTGTGCGACTCCGTGTAGCAAAAGAAACACGTTCCTTTGACGTAACCGCAGTAATAACGCTTCCTTGGCGTGATTTTGACGTATGACCTTGGCGTGACCTTGAAATGACCTCCACCCCAAAAACCAATCTGTGCGACTCAATGGAGCGAAAGAAACACGTTCCTTTGACGTCACCGGCGTAATAACGCATCCTCGACATGATTTTGATGTATGACCTTGGCATGACCTTGAAATGACCTATACCCCAAAAACCAACCTGTGCGACTCCGTGGAGCCAATGAAACACGTTCCCTTGAAGTAACCGGGGTAATAACGCTTCTTCGGCGTGATTTTGACGTATGGCCTTGGCGTGACCTTGAAATGACTTCTACACCAAAAACCACCCTGTGCGCCTCTGTGTAGCGAAAGAAACACGTTCCTTTGACGTAACCGGGGTAATAACGCCACCTTTTCGTGATTTTGACATATGACCTTGGCGTGATCTTGAAATGACCTCCACCTCAAAAACCAATCTGGGGGACTCCGTGGAGCGAAAGATACACGAACCTTTGACGTAACCGCCGTAATAACGCTTCCTTGGCGTGATTTTGACGTATGACCTTGGCGTGACCTTGAAATGACCTCCACCCCAAAAACCAATCTGGGCGACTCCGTGGAGCGAAAGAAACACGTTCCTTTGACGTAACCGGCGTAATAACGCTTCCTTGGCGTGAATTTGACGTATGACCTTGGCGTGACCTTGAAATGACCTCCACCCCAAAAACCAATCTGTGCGACTCAATGGAGCGAAAGAAACACGTTCCTTTGACGTCACCGGCGTAATAACGCTTCCTTGACGTGATTTTGACGTATTACCTTGGCGTGACCCTGAAATGCCCACTACTCCATAATCCAACTTGGGCGACTCCGTGGAGCGAAAGAAACACGTTCCTTTGACGTAACCTTTGTAATAATGCTTACTCAACGTGATTTTGACGTGTGATCTTGTCGTGACATTGAAATGACATCCGCCACAAAAACCAATCTGGGGGACTCCGTGGAGCGAAAGATACACGATCCTTTGACGTAACCGGGGTAATAACGCTTCCTTGGCGTGATTTTGACGTATGACCTTGGCGTGACCTTGAAATGACCTCCACCCCAAAAACCAATCTGGGCGACTCCGTGGAGCGAAAGAAACACGTTCCTGTAACGTAACCGGCGTAATAACGCTTCCTTGGCGTGAATTTGACGTATGACCTTGGTGTGACCTTGAAATGACCTCCACCCCAAAAACCAACTTGGGCGACTCCGTGGAGCGAAAGAAACACGTTCCTTTGACGTCACCGGCGTAATAACGCTTCCTTGACGTGATTTTGACGTATTACCTAGGCGTGACCCTGAAATGCCCACTACTCCATAATCCAACTTGGGCGACTCCGTGGAGCGAAAGAAACACGTTCCTTTGACGTAACCTTTGTAATAATGCTTACTCAACGTGATTTTGACGTGTGATCTTGTCGTGACATTGAAATGACATCCGCCACAAAAACCAATCTGGGGGACTCCGTGGAGCGAAAGATACACGATCCTTTGACGTAACCGGGGTAATAACGCTTCCTTGGCGTGATTTTGACGTATGACCTTGGCGTGACCTTGAAATGACCTCCACCCCAAAAACCAATCTGGGCGACTCCGTGGAGCGAAAGAAACACGTTCCTGTAACGTAACCGGCGTAATAACGCTTCCTTGACGTGATTTCGACGTATGACATTGGCGTGACTTTGAAATTACTTCCATCTCAAAAATCAATCTGGGCGACTCCGTGGAGCGAAAGAAACACGTCCCTTTGACGTAACCGACGTAATGACGCTTCCTTGGGGTGATTTTGAAGTATGACCTTGGCGTGACCTTGAAATGACATCCGCCCCAAAAACCTATCTGTGCGACTCAATGGAGCGAAAGAAACACGTTCCTTTGACGTAACCGGCGTAATAACGCTTCCTTGGCGTGATTTTGACGTATGACCTTGGTGTGACCTTGAAATGACCTCCACCCCAAAAACCAATCTGGGCGACTCCGTGGAGCGAAAGAAACACGTTCCTATGACGTAACCGGCGTAATAACGCTTCCTTGGCGTGAATTTGACGTATGACCTTGGCGTGACCTTGAAATGACCTCCACCCCAAAAACCTACCTGTGCGACTCCGTGTAGCAAAAGAAACACGTTCCTTTGACGTAACCGCAGTAATAACGCTTCCTTGGCGTGATTTTGACGTATGACCTTGGCGTGACCTTGAAATGACCTCCACCCCAAAAACCAATCTGTGCGACTCAATGGAGCGAAAGAAACACGTTCCTTTGACGTCACCGGCGTAATAACGCATCCTCGACATGATTTTGATGTATGACCTTGGCATGACCTTGAAATGACCTATACCCCAAAAACCAACCTGTGCGACTCCGTGGAGCCAATGAAACACGTTCCCTTGAAGTAACCGGGGTAATAACGCTTCTTCGGCGTGATTTTGACGTATGGCCTTGGCGTGACCTTGAAATGACTTCTACACCAAAAACCACCCTGTGCGCCTCTGTGTAGCGAAAGAAACACGTTCCTTTGACGTAACCGGGGTAATAACGCCACCTTTTCGTGATTTTGACATATGACCTTGGCGTGATCTTGAAATGACCTCCACCTCAAAAACCAATCTGGGGGACTCCGTGGAGCGAAAGATACACGAACCTTTGACGTAACCGGGGTAATAACGCTTCCTTGGCGTGATTTTGACGTATGACCTTGGCGTGACCTTGAAATGACTTCCACCCCAAAAACCAATCTGGGCGACTCCGTGGAGCGAAAGAAACACGTTCTTCGACGTAACCGGCGTAATAACGCTTCCTTGGCGTGAATTTGACGTATGACCTTGGCGTGACCTTGAAATGACCTCCACCCCAAAAACCAATCTGTGCGACTCAATGGAGCGAAAGAAACACGTTCCTTTGACGTCACCGGCGTAATAACGCATCCTCGACATGATTTTGATGTATGACCTTGGCAAGACCTTGAAATGACCTATACCCCAAAAACCAACCTGTGCGACTCCGTGGAGCCAATGAAACACGTTCCCTTGAAGTAACCGGGGTAATAACGCTTCTTCGGCGTGATTTTGACGTATGACCTTGGCGTGACCTTGAAATGATTTCTACACCAAAAACCAACCTGTGCGCCTCTGTGTAGCGAAAGAAACACGTTCCTTTGACGTAACCGGGGTAATAACGCCACCTTTTCGTGATTTTGACATATGACCTTGGCGTGATCTTGAAATGACCTCCACCTCAAAAACCAATCTGGGGGACTCCGTGGAGCGAAAGATACACGAACCTTTGACGTAACCGGGGTAATAACGCTTCCTTGGCGTGATTTTGACGTATGACCTTGGCGTGACCTTGAAATGACCTCCACCCCAAAAACCAATCTGGGCGACTCCGTGGAGCGAAAGAAACACGTTCCTTTGACGTAACCGGCGTAATAACGCTTCCTTGGCGTGAATTTGACGTATGACCTTGGCGTGACCTTGAAATGACCTCCACCCCAAAAACCAATCTGTGCGACTCAATGGAGCGAAAGAAACACGTTCCTTTGACGTCACCTGCGTAATAACGATTCCTTGACGTGATTTTGACGTATTACCTTGGCGTGACCCTGAAATGACCACTACCCCAAAAACCAACTTGGGCGACTCCGTGGAGCGAAAGAAACACGTTCCTTTGACGTAACCGGCGTAATAACGCCTCCTTTTCGTGATTTTGACGTATGACCTTGCCGTGACCTTGAAATGACCTCCACCCCAAAATCCAATCTGGGCGACTCCGTGGAGCGATAGAAACCTGTTCCTTTGACGTAACCAGTGTAATAATGCTTACTCAACGTGATTTTGACGTGTGATCTTGTCGTGACATTGAAATGACCTCCGCCACAAAAACCAATCTGGGCGACCCTGTGGAGCGAAAGAAACACGTTCCTTTGACGTAACCTGGGTAATAACGCTTTTTTGACGTGATTTTGACGTATTACCTTGGTGTGACCTTGAAATGACCTCCGCCCAAAAATCCAATCTGGGCGCCTCTGTGTAGCGAAAGAATCACGTTCCTTTGACCTAACCGGGGTAATAACGGTTCCTTGACGTGATTTTGACGTATGACCTTGGTGTGACCTTGAAATGACCTCCAACACAAAAACCAAAATGTGCGACTCCGTGGAGCGAAAGAAACACGTTCCTTTGATCTCAACGGCGTAATAACGCATCCTCGACATGATTTTGACGTATGACCTTGGCAAGACTTTCAAATGACCTCTACCCCAAAAACCAACCTGTGCGACCCCGTGGAGCGAATGAAACACGTTCCCTTGCAGTAACCGGGGTAATAGCGCTTCCTTGGCTTGAATTCGACGTATGACATTGGCGTGACCTTGAAATGACTTCCATCCCAAAAATCAAACTGGGCGTTTCCGAGGAGCGAAAGAAACACGTTCCGTTGACGTAACCGGCGTAATAACGCTTCTTTGGCGTGATTTTGACGTATGACCTTGGCGTGATCGTGAAATGACTTCTACACCAAAAACCAAACTATGCGACTCCGTGTAGCGAAAGAAACACGTTCCTTTGTCGTAACCGGCGTAATAACGCTCTCTTGACGTGATTTTGACGTATGACCTTGGCGTGAGCTTGAAATTACCTCCACCCCAAAAACCAATCCGGGCGACTCCGTGGAGCGAAAGAAACACGTTCCTTTGACGTAACCGGCGTAATAACGCTTCCTTGGCGTGAATTTGACGTATGACCTTGGCGTGACCTTGAAATGACCTCCACTCCAAAAACCAATCTGTGCGACTCAATGGAGCGAAAGAAACACGTTCCTTTGACGTCACCGGCGTAATAACGCTCTCTTGACGTGATTTTGACGTATGACCTTGGCGTGACCTTGAAATGACCTCCACCCCAAAAACCAATCCGGGCGACTCCGTGGAGCGAAAGAAACACGTTCCTTTGACGTAACCGGCGTAATAACGCATCCTCGACATGATTTTGATGTATGACCTTGGCATGACCTTGAAATGACCTATACCCCAAAAACCAACCTGTGCGACTCCGTGGAGCCAATGAAACACGTTCCCTTGAAGTAACCGGGGTAATAACGCTTCTTCGGCGTGATTTTGACGTATGACCTTGGCGTGACCTTGAAATGACTTCTACACCAAAAACCACCATGTGCGCCTCTGTGTAGCGAAAGAAACACGTTCCTTTGACGTAACCGGGGTAATAACGCCACCTTTTCGTGATTTTGACATATGACCTTGGCGTGATCTTGAAATGACCTCCACCTCAAAAACCAATCTGGGGGACTCCGTGGAGCGAAAGATACACGAACCTTTGACGTAACCGCCGTAATAACGCTTCCTTGGCGTGATTTTGACGTATGACCTTGGCGTGACCTTGAAATGACCTCCACCCCAAAAACCAATCTGGGCGACTCCGTGGAGCGAAAGAAACACGTTCCTTTGACGTAACCGGCGTAATAACGCTTCCTTGGCGTGAATTTGACGTATGACCTTGGCGTGACCTTGAAATGACCTCCACCCCAAAAACCAATCTGTGCGACTCAATGGAGCGAAAGAAACACGTTCCTTTGACGTCACCGGCGTAATAACGCTTCCTTGACGTGAATTTGACGTATGACCTTGGCGTGACCTTGAAATGACCTCCACCCCAAAAACCTACCTGTGCGACTCCGTGTAGCGAAAGAAACACGTTCCTTTGACGTAACCGCAGTAATAACGCTTCCTTGGCGTGATTTTGACGTATTACCTTGGCGTGACCTTGAAATGACCTCCACCCCAAAAACCAATCTGGGCGACTCCGTGGAGCGAAAGAAACACGTTCCTATGACGTAACCGGCGTAATAACGCTTCCTTGGCGTGAATTTGACGTATGACCTTGGCGTGACCTTGAAATGACCTCCACCCCAAAAACCTACCTGTGCGACTCCGTGTAGCGAAAGAAACACGTTCCTTTGACGTAACCGCAGTAATAACGCTTCCTTGGCGTGATTTTGACGTATTACCTTGGCGTGACCTTGAAATGACCTCCACCCCAAAAACCAATCTGTGCGACTCAATGGAGCGAAAGAAACACGTTTCTTTGACGTCACCGGCGTAATAACGCATCCTCGACATGATTTTGATGTATGACCTTGGCATGACCTTGAAATGACCTATACCCCAAAAACCAACCTGTGCGACTCCGTGGAGCCAATGAAACACGTTCCCTTGAAGTAACCGGGGTAATAACGCTTCTTCGGCGTGATTTTGACGTATGACCTTGGCGTGACCTTGAAATGACTTCTACACCAAAAACCACCATGTGCGCCTCTGTGTAGCGAAAGAAACACGTTCCTTTGACGTAACCGGGGTAATAACGCCACCTTTTCGTGATTTTGACATATGACCTTGGCGTGATCTTGAAATGACCTCCACCTCAAAAACCAATCTGGGGGACTCCGTGGAGCGAAAGATACACGAACCTTTGACGTAACCGCCGTAATAACGCTTCCTTGGCGTGATTTTGACGTATGACCTTGGCGTGACCTTGAAATGACCTCCACCCCAAAAACCAATCTGGGCGACTCCGTGGAGCGAAAGAAACACGTTCCTTTGACGTAACCGGCGTAATAACGCTTCCTTGGCGTGAATTTGACGTATGACCTTGGCGTGACCTTGAAATGACCTCCACCCCAAAAACCAATCTGTGCGACTCAATGGAGCGAAAGAAACACGTTCCTTTGACGTCACCGGCGTAATAACGCTTCCTTGACGTGATTTTGACGTATTACCTTGGCGTGACCCTGAAATGCCCACTACTCCATAATCCAACTTGGGCGACTCCGTGGAGCGAAAGAAACACGTTCCTTTGACGTAACCTTTGTAATAATGCTTACTCAACGTGATTTTGACGTGTGATCTTGTCGTGACATTGAAATGACATCCGCCACAAAAACCAATCTGGGGGACTCCGTGGAGCGAAAGATACACGATCCTTTGACGTAACCGGGGTAATAACGCTTCCTTGGCGTGATTTTGACGTATGACCTTGGCGTGACCTTGAAATGACCTCCACCCCAAAAACCAATCTGGGCGACTCCGTGGAGCGAAAGAAACACGTTCCTGTAACGTAACCGGCGTAATAACGCTTCCTTGGCGTGAATTTGACGTATGACCTTGGTGTGACCTTGAAATGACCTCCACCCCAAAAACCAACTTGGGCGACTCCGTGGAGCGAAAGAAACACGTTCCTTTGACGTCACCGGCGTAATAACGCTTCCTTGACGTGATTTTGACGTATTACCTAGGCGTGACCCTGAAATGCCCACTACTCCATAATCCAACTTGGGCGACTCCGTGGAGCGAAAGAAACACGTTCCTTTGACGTAACCTTTGTAATAATGCTTACTCAACGTGATTTTGATGTGTGATCTTGTCGTGACATTGAAATGACATCCGCCACAAAAACCAATCTGGGGGACTCCGTGGAGCGAAAGATACACGATCCTTTGACGTAACCGGGGTAATAACGCTTCCTTGGCGTGATTTTGACGTATGACCTTGGCGTGACCTTGAAATGACCTCCACCCCAAAAACCAATCTGGGCGACTCCGTGGAGCGAAAGAAACACGTTCCTGTAACGTAACCGGCGTAATAACGCTTCCTTGACGTGATTTCGACGTATGACATTGGCGTGACTTTGAAATTACTTCCATCTCAAAAATCAATCTGGGCGACTCCGTGGAGCGAAAGAAACACGTCCCTTTGACGTAACCGACGTAATGACGCTTCCTTGGGGTGATTTTGAAGTATGACCTTGGCGTGACCTTGAAATGACATCCGCCCCAAAAACCTATCTGTGCGACTCAATGGAGCGAAAGAAACACGTTCCTTTGACGTAACCGGCGTAATAACGCTTCCTTGGCGTGATTTTGACGTATGACCTTGGTGTGACCTTGAAATGACCTCCACCCCAAAAACCAATCTGGGCGACTCCGTGGAGCGAAAGAAACACGTTCCTATGACGTAACCGGCGTAATAACGCTTCCTTGGCGTGAATTTGACGTATGACCTTGGCGTGACCTTGAAATGACCTCCACCCCAAAAACCTACCTGTGCGACTCCGTGTAGCAAAAGAAACACGTTCCTTTGACGTAACCGCAGTAATAACGCTTCCTTGGCGTGATTTTGACGTATGACCTTGGCGTGACCTTGAAATGACCTCCACCCCAAAAACCAATCTGTGCGACTCAATGGAGCGAAAGAAACACGTTCCTTTGACGTCACCGGCGTAATAACGCATCCTCGACATGATTTTGATGTATGACCTTGGCATGACCTTGAAATGACCTATACCCCAAAAACCAACCTGTGCGACTCCGTGGAGCCAATGAAACACGTTCCCTTGAAGTAACCGGGGTAATAACGCTTCTTCGGCGTGATTTTGACGTATGACCTTGGCGTGACCTTGAAATGACTTCTACACCAAAAACCACCCTGTGCGCCTCTGTGTAGCGAAAGAAACACGTTCCTTTGACGTAACCGGGGTAATAACGCCACCTTTTCGTGATTTTGACATATGACCTTGGCGTGATCTTGAAATGACCTCCACCTCAAAAACCAATCTGGGGGACTCCGTGGAGCGAAAGATACACGAACCTTTGACGTAACCGGGGTAATAACGCTTCCTTGGCGTGATTTTGACGTATGACCTTGGCGTGACCTTGAAATGACTTCCACCCCAAAAACCAGTCTGGGCGACTCCGTGGAGCGAAAGAAACACGTTCTTCGACGTAACCGGCGTAATAACGCTTCCTTGGCGTGAATTTGACGTATGACCTTGGCGTGACCTTGAAATGACCTCCACCCCAAAAACCAATCTGTGCGACTCAATGGAGCGAAAGAAACACGTTCCTTTGACGTCACCGGCGTAATAACGCATCCTCGACATGATTTTGATGTATGACCTTGGCAAGACCTTGAAATGACCTATACCCCAAAAACCAACCTGTGCGACTCCGTGGAGCCAATGAAACACGTTCCCTTGAAGTAACCGGGGTAATAACGCTTCTTCGGCGTGATTTTGACGTATGACCTTGGCGTGACCTTGAAATGATTTCTACACCAAAAACCAACCTGTGCGCCTCTGTGTAGCGAAAGAAACACGTTCCTTTGACGTAACCGGGGTAATAACGCCACCTTTTCGTGATTTTGACATATGACCTTGGCGTGATCTTGAAATGACCTCCACCTCAAAAACCAATCTGGGGGACTCCGTGGAGCGAAAGATACACGAACCTTTGACGTAACCGGGGTAATAACGCTTCCTTGGCGTGATTTTGACGTATGACCTTGGCGTGACCTTGAAATGACCTCCACCCCAAAAACCAATCTGGGCGACTCCGTGGAGCGAAAGAAACACGTTCCTTTGACGTAACCGGCGTAATAACGCTTCCTTGGCGTGAATTTGACGTATGACCTTGGCGTGACCTTGAAATGACCTCCACCCCAAAAACCAATCCGGGCGACTCCGTGGAGCGAAAGAAACACGTTCCTTTGACGTAACCGGCGTAATAACGCTTCCTTGCCGTGAATTTGACGTATGACCTTGGCGTGACCTTGAAATGACCTCCACCCCAAAAACCAATCTGTGCGACTCAATGGAGCGGAAGAAACACGTTCCTTTGACGTCACCGGCGTAATAACGCTTCCTTGACGTGATTTTGGCGTATTACCTTGGCGTGACCCTGAAATGACCACTACCCCAAAAACCAACTTGGGCGACTCCGTGGAGCGAAAGAAACACGTTCCTTTGATGTAACCGGCGTAATAACGCCTCCCTTTCGTGATTTTGACGTATGACCTTGCCGTGACCTTGAAATGACCTCCACCCCAAAATCCAATCTGGGCGACTCCGTGGAGCGATAGAAACCTGTTCCTTTGACGTAACCAGTGTAATAATGCTTACTCAACGTGATTTTGACGTGTGATCTTGTCGTGACATTGAAATGACCTCCGCCACAAAAACCAATCTGGGCGACCCTGTGGAGCGAAAGAAACACGTTCCTTTGACGTAACCTGGGTAATAACGCTTTTTTGACGTGATTTTGACGTATTACCTTGGTGTGACCTTGAAATGACCTCCGCCCAAAAATCCAATCTGGGCGCCGATGTGTAGCGAAAGAATCACGTTCCTTTGACCTAACCGGGGTAATAACGGTTCCTTGACGTGATTTTGACGTATGACCTTGGTGTGACCTTGAAATGAGCTCCAACACAAAAACCAAAATGTGCGACTCCGTGGAGCGAAAGAAACACGTTCCTTTGATCTCAACGGCGTAATAACGCATCCTCGACATGATTTTGACGTATGACCTTGGCAAGACTTTCAAATGACCTCTACCCCAAAAACCACCCTGTGCGACCCCGTGGAGCGAATGAAACACGTTCCCTTGCAGTAACCGGGGTAATAGCGCTTCCTTGGCTTGAATTCGACGTATGACATTGGCGTGACCTTGAAATGACTTCCATCCCAAAAATCAATCTGGGCGTTTCCGAGGAGCGAAAGAAACACGTTCCGTTGACGTAACCGGCGTAATAACGCTTCTTTGGCGTGATTTTGACGTATGACCTTGGCGTGATCGTGAAATGACTTCTACACCAAAAACCAAACTATGCGACTCCGTGTAGCGAAAGAAACACGTTCCTTTGACGTAACCGGCGTAATAACGCTCTCTTGACGTGATTTTGACGTATGACCTTGGCGTGAGCTTGAAATTACCTCCACCCCAAAAACCAATCCGGGCGACTCCGTGGAGCGAAAGAAACACGTTCCTTTGACGTAACCGGCGTAATAACGCTTCCTTGGCGTGAATTTGACGTATGACCTTGGCGTGACCTTGAAATGACCTCCACTCCAAAAACCAATCTGTGCGACTCAATGGAGCGAAAGAAACACGTTCCTTTGACGTCACCGGCGTAATAACGCTCTCTTGACGTGATTTTGACGTATGACCTTGGCGTGAGCTTGAAATTACCTCCGCCACAAAAACCAACCTGTGCGACTCCGTGTAGCGAAAGAAACACGTTCCTTTGACGTAACCGCCATAATAACGCTTCCTTGGCGTGATTTTGACGTATGACCTTGGCGTGACCTTGAAATGACCTCCACCCCAAAAACCAATCCGGGCGACTCCGTGGAGCGAAAGAAACACGTTCCTTTGACGTAACCGGCGTAATAACGCTTCCTTGCCGTGAATTTGACGTATGACCTTGGCGTGACCTTGAAATGACCTCCACCCCAAAAACCAATCTGTGCGACTCAATGGAGCGGAAGAAACACGTTCCTTTGACGTCACCGGCGTAATAACGCTTCCTTGACGTGATTTTGGCGTATTACCTTGGCGTGACCCTGAAATGACCACTACCCCAAAAACCAACTTGGGCGACTCCGTGGAGCGAAAGAAACACGTTCCTTTGATGTAACCGGCGTAATAACGCCTCCCTTTCGTGATTTTGACGTATGACCTTGCCGTGACCTTGAAATGACCTCCACCCCAAAAACCAATCTGGGAGACTACGTGGAGCGAAAGAAACACGTTCCTATGACGTAACCGGCGTAATAACGCTTCCTTGGCGTGAATTGGACGTATGACCTTGGTGTGACCTTGAAATGACTTCCACCCCAAAAACCAATCTGGGCGACTCCGTGGAGCGAAAGAAACACGTTCCTATGACGCAACCGGCGTAATAACGCTTCCTTGGCGTGAATTGGACGTATGGCATTGGCGTGACCTTGAAATGACCTCCACCCCAAAAACCAATCTGGTCGACTGCGTGGAGCGAAAGAAACACGTTCCTTTGACGTAACCGGCGTAATAAGGCTTCTTTGGCGTGATTTTGACGTATGACCTTGGCGTGACCTTGGAATGACCTCCACCCCAAAAACCAATCTGTGCGACTCAATGGAGCGAAAGAAACACGTTCCTTTGACGTCACCGGCGTAATAACGCATCCTCGACATGATTTTGATGTATGACCTTGGCAAGACCTTGAAATGACCTATACCCCAAAAACCAACCTGTGCGCCTCTGTGTAGCGAAAGAAACACGTTCCTTTGACGTAACCGGGGTACTAACGCCACCTTTTCGTGATTTTGACATATGACCTTGGCGTGATCTTGAAATGACCTCCGCCACAAAAACCAATCTGGGCGACAGCGTGGAGGGAAAGAAACACGTTCTTTTGACGTAACCGGCGTAATAACGCTTCCTTGGCGTGATATTAACGTATGACCTTGGCGTGACCTTGAAATGACCTCCACCCCAAAATCCAATCTGGGCGACTCCGTGGAGCGATAGAAACATGTTCCTTTGACGTAACCAGTGTAATAATGCTTACTCAACGTGATTTTGACGTGTAATCTTGTCGTGACATTGAAATGACCTCCGCCACAAAAACCAATCTGGGCAACCCTGTGGAGCGAAAGAAACACGTTCCTTTGACGTAACCTGGGTAATAACGCTTTTTTGACGTGATTTTGACGTATTACCTTGGTGTGACCTTGAAATGACCTCCGCCCCAAAATCCAATCTGGGCGCCTCTGTGTAGCGAAAGAATCACGTTCCTTTGACCTAACCGGGGTAATAACGGTTCCTTGACGTGATTTTGACGTATAACCTTGGTGTGACCTTGAAATGACCTCCGCCACAAAAACCAAAATGTGCGACTCCGTGGAGCGAAAGAAACACGTTCCTTTGATCTCAACGGCGTAATAACGCATCCTCGACATGATTTTGACGTATGACCTTGGCAAGACTTTGAAATTACCTCCGCCACAAAAACCAACCTGTGCGACTCCGTGTAGCGAAAGAAACACGTTCCTTTGACGTAACCGCCATAATAACGCTTCCTTGGCGTGATTTTGACGTATGACCTTGGCGTGACCCTGAAATGACCACTACCCCAAAAACCAACTTGGGCGACTCCGTGGAGCGAAAGAAACACGTCCCTTTGACGTAACCGGCGTAATAACGCCTCCTTTTCGTGATTTTGACGTATGACCTTGCCGTGACCTTGAAATGACCTCCATCCCAAAAACCAATCTGGGCGACAGCGTGGAGGGAAAGAAACACGTTCTTTTGACGTAACCGGCGTAATAACGCTTCCTTGACGTGATTTTGACGTATTACCTTGGCGTGACCCTGAAATGACCACTACCCCAAAAACCAACTTGGGCGACTCCGTGGAGCGAAAGAAACACGTTCCTTTGACGTAACCGGCGTAATGAAGCTTCCTTGGCGTGATATTAACGTATGACCTTGGCGTGACCTTGAAATGACCTCCACCCCAAAATCCAATCTGGACGACTCCGTGGAGCGATAGAAACATGTTCCTTTGACGTAACCGGCGTAATAACGCTTCTTTGGCGTGATTTTGACGTATGACCTTGGCGAGAGCTTGAAATGACCTCCGCCACAAAAACCAATCTGGGCGACTCCGTGGAGCGAAAAAAACACGTCCCTTTGACGTAACCGACGTAATGACGCTTCCTTGGGGTGATTTTGAAGTATGACCTTGGCGTGACCTTGAAATGACATCCGCCCCAAAAACCTATCTGTGCGACTCAATGGAGCGAAAGAAACACGTTCCTTTGACGTAACCGGCGTAATAACGCTTTCTTGACGTGATTTTGACGTATGACCTTGGCGTGAGCTTGAAATTACCTCCGCCACAAAAACCAACCTGTGCGACTCCGTGTAGCGAAAGAAACACGTTCCTTTGACGTAACCGCCGTAATAACGCTTCCTTGGTGAGATTTTGACGTATGACCTTGGCGTGACCTTGGAATGACCTCCACCCCAAAAACCAATCTGTGCGACTCAATGGAGCGAAAGAAACACGTTCCTTTGACGTAACCGGCGTAATAACGCCTTCTTTTCGTGATTTTGACGTATGACCTTGGCGAGACCTTGAAATGACCACCGCCCAAAAAACCAATCTGTGCGACTCCATGGAGCGAAAGAAACACGTTCCTTTGACGTTACCGGGGTAATAACGCTTTCTTGACGTGATTTTGACGTATTACCTTGGCGTGACCTTGAAATGCCCACTACTCCAAAATCCAACTTGGGCGACTCCGTGGAGCGAAAGAAACACGTTCCCTTGCAGTAACCGGGGAATAACGCTTCCTTGGCTTTATTTCGATATATGACCTTGGCGTGACCTTGAAATGACTTCCATCCCAAAAATCAATCTGGGCGACTCCGTGGAGCGATAGAAACACGTTCCTTTGACGTAACCTTTGTAATAATGCTTACTCAACGTGATTTTGACGTGTGATCTTGTCGTGTCATTGAAATGACATCCGCCACAAAAACCAATCTGGGGGACTCCGTGGAGCGAAAGATACAAGATCCTTTGACGTAACCGGGGTAATAACGCTTCCTTGGCGTGATTTTGACGTATGACCTTGGCGTGACCTTGAAATGACCTCCACCCCAAAAACCAATCTGGGCGAGTCCGTGGAGCGAAAGAAACACGTTCCTGTAACGTAACTGGCGTAATAACGCTTCCTTGACGTGATTTCGACGTATGACATTGGCGTGACTTTGAAATGACTTCCATCTCAAAAATCAATCTGGGCGACTCCGAGGAGCGAAAGAAACACGTTCCTTTGACGTAACCGGCGTAATATCGCTTCTTTGGCGTGATTTTGACGTATGACATTGGCGTGATCTTGAAATGACTTCTACACCAAAAACCAACCTGTGCGACTCCGTGTGGCGAAAGAAACACGTTCCTTTGACGGAACCGGCGTAATAACGCTTTCTTGACGTAATTTTGACGTATGACCTTGGCGTGACCTTGAAATGACCTCCGCCCCAAAAACCAATCTGGGGGACTCCGTGGAGCGAAAGATACACGATCCTTTGACGTAATCGGGGTAATAACGCTTCCTTGGCGTGATTTTGACGTATGACCTTGGCGTGACCTTGAAATGACCGCCACCCCAAAAACCAATCTGGTCAACTCCGTGAAGCGAAAGAAACACGTTCCTGTAACGCAACCGGCGTAATAACGCTTCCTTGACGTGATTTTGCCGTATGACCTTGGCGTGACCTTGAAATGACCTCCATCCCAAAAACCAATCTGGGCGACAGCCTGGATCGAAAGAAACACGTTCCTGTAACATAACCGGCGTAATAACGCTTCCTTGGCGTGATTTTGACGTACGACCTTGGCGTGACCTTGAAATGGCCACCACCCCAAAAACCAATCTGGGCGACTCCGTGGAGCGAAAGAAACACGTTCCTTTGACGTAACCGGCGTAATAACGCTTCCTTGGCGAGAATTTGACATATGACCTTGGCGTGACCTTGAAATGACCTCCACCCCAAAAACCAATCTGTGCGACTCAATGGAGCGAAAGAAACACGTTCCTTTGACGTCACCTGCGTAATAACGATTCCTTGACGTGATTTTGACGTATTACCTTGGCGTGACACTGAAATGACCACTACCCCAAAAACCAACTTGGGCGACTCCGTGGAGCGAAAGAAACACGTTCCTTTGACGTAACCGGCGTAATAACGCCTCCTTTTCGTGATTTTGACGTATGACCTTGCCGTGACCTTGAAATGACCTCCATCCCAAAAACCAATCTGGGCGAGTCCGTGGAGCGAAAGAAACACGTTCCTGTAACGTAACTGGCGTAATAACGCTTCCTTGACGTGATTTCGACGTATGACATTGGCGTGACTTTGAAATGACTTCCATCTCAAAAACCAACTTGGGCGACTCCGTGGAGCGAAAGAAACACGTTCCTTTGACGTAACCGGCGTCATAACGCCTCCTTTTCGTGATTTTGACGTATGACCTTGCCGTGACCTTGAAATGACCTCCGCCCCAAAATCCAATCTGGGCGACTCGGTGAAGCGAAAGAATCACGTTCCTTTGACCTAACCGGGGTAATAACGGTTCCTTGACGTGATTTTGACGTATGACCTTGGCGTGACCTTGAAATGACCTCCGCCCCAAAAACCAATCTGTGCGACTCCATGGAGCGAAAGAAACACGTTCCTTTGACGTAACCGGCGTAATAAGGCTTCTTTGGCGTGATTTTGACGTATCACCTTGGCGTGAGCTTGAAATGACCTCCGCCACAAAAACCTATCTGGGCGACCACGTGGAGCGAAAGATACACGTTCCTTTTACGTAACCGGGGTAATAACGCTTTCTTGGCGTGATTTTGACGTATTACCTTGGCGTGACCCTGAAGTGACCACTACACCAAAAACCAACTTGGGCGACAGCGTGGAGCGAAAGAAACACGTTCCTTTGACGTAACCGGCGTAATAACGATTCCTTGACGTGATTTTGCCGTATGACCTTGGCGTGACCTTGAAATGACCTCCATCCCAAAAACCAATCTGGGCGACAGCGTGGAGCGAAAGAAACACGTCCCTTTGTTGCAACCGGCGTAATAACGCTTCCTAGGCGTGATTTTGACGTATGACCTTGGCGTGACCTTGAAATGACCTCCACCCCAAAAACCAATCTGGGCGACTCCGTGGAGCGAAAGAAACACGTTCCTATGACGTAACCGGCGTAATAACGCTTCCTTGGCGTGAATTGGACGTATGACCTTGGCGTGACCTTGAAATGACCTCCACCCCAAAAACCAATTTGGGCGACTCCGCGGAGCGAAAGAAACACGTTCCTATGACGCAACCGGCGTAATAACGCTTCCTTGGCGTGAATTGGACGTATGGCATTGGCGTGACCTTGAAATGACCTCCACCCCAAAAACCAATCTGGTCGACTGCGTGGAGCGAAAGAAACACGTTCCTTTGACGTAACCGGCGTAATAAGGCTTCTTTGGCGTGATTTTGACGTATGACCTTGGCGTGACCTTGGAATGACCTCCACCCCAAAAACCAATCTGTGCGACTCAATGGAGCGAAAGAAACACGTTCCTTTGACGTCACCGGCGTAATAACGCATCCTCGACATGATTTTGACGTATGACCTTGGCAAGACCTTGAAATGACCTATACCCCAAAAACCAACCTGTGCGACTCCGTGGAGCCAATGAAACACGTTCCCTTGAAGTAACCGGGGTAATAACGCTTCTTCGGCGTGATTTTGACGTATGACCTTGGCGTGACCTTGAAATGACTTCTACACCAAAAACCAACCTGTGCGCCTCTGTGTAGCGAAAGAAACACGTTCCTTTGACGTAACCGGGGTACTAACGCCACCTTTTCGTGATTTTGACATATGACCTTGGCGTGATCTTGAAATGACCTCCACCTCAAAAACCAATCTGGGGGACTCCGCGGAGCGAAAGATACACGAACGTTTGACGTAACCGGGGTAATAACGCTTCCTTGGCGTGATTTTGACGTATGACCTTGGCGTGACCTTGAAATGACCTCCGCCACAAAAACCAATCTGTGCGACTCCGTGGAGCGATAGAAACACGTTCCTTTGACGTAACCGGCGTAATAACGCTTCCTTGGCGAGAATTTGACATATGACCTTGGCGTGACCTTGAAATGACCTCCACCCCAAAAACCAATCTGTGCGACTCAATGGAGCGAAAGAAACACGTTCCTTTGACGTCACCTGCGTAATAACGATTCCTTGACGTGATTTTGACGTATTACCTTGGCGTGACCCTGAAATGACCACTACCCCAAAAACCAACTTGGGCGACTCCGTGGAGCGAAAGAAACACGTTCCTTTGACGTAACCGGCGTAATAACGCCTCCTTTTCGTGATTTTGACGTATGACCTTGCCGTGACCTTGAAATGACCTCCATCCCAAAAACCAATCTGGGCGACAGCGTGGAGGGAAAGAAACACGTTCTTTTGACGTAACCGGCGTAATAACGCTTCCTTGACGTGATTTTGACGTATTACCTTGGCGTGACCCTGAAATGACCACTACCCCAAAAACCAACTTGGGCGACTCCGTGGAGCGAAAGAAACACGTTCCTTTGACGTAACCGGCGTAATAACACCTCCTTTTCGTGATTTTGACGTATGACCTTGCCGTGACCTTGAAATGACCTCCGCCCCAAAATCCAATCTGGTCGACTCGGTGAAGCGAAAGAATCACGTTCCTTTGACCTAACCGGGGTAATAACGGTTCCTTGACTGATTTTGACGTATGACCTTGGCGTGACCTTGAAATGACCTCCGCCCCAAATCTGTGCGACTCCATGGAGCGAAAGAAACACGTTCCTTTGACGTAACCGGCGTAATAAGGCTTCTTTGGCGTGATTTTGACGTATCACCTTGGCGTGAGCTTGAAATGACCTCCGCCACAAAAACCTATCTGGGCGACCACGTGGAGCGAAAGATACACGTTCCTTTTACGTAACCGGCGTAATAACGCTTCCTTGGCGTGATTTTGACGTATGACCTTGGCGTGACCTTGAAATGACCTCCACCCCAAAAACCAATCTGGGCGACTCCGTGGAGGGAAAGAAACACGTTCTTTTGACGTAACCGGCGTAATAACGCTTCCTTGGCGTGATTTTGACGTATGACCTTGGCGTGACCTTGAAATGACCTCCACCCCAAAAACCAATCTGGGCGACTCCGTGGAGCGAAAGAAACACGTTCCTATGACGTAACCGGCGTAATAACGCTTCCTTGGCGTGAATTGGACGTATGACCTTGGCGTGACCTTGAAATGACCTCCATCCCAAAAACCAATCTGGGCGACAGCATGGAGCGAAAGAAACACGTTCCTTTGACGTATCCGGGGTAATAACGCTTTCTTGACGTGATTTTGACTTATTACCTTGGTGTGACCTTGAAATGACCTCCGCCCCAAAATCCAATCAGGGCGACTCGGTGGAACGAAGGAAAGAGGTTCCTTTGACGTAACCGGGGTAATAACGCATCCTCGACATGATTTTGACGTTTGACCTTGGCAAGACCTTGAAGTGACCTCCGCCACAAAAACCAATCTGTGCGACTCCGTGGAGCGAATGAAACACGTTCCCTTGCAGTAACCGGGGAATAACGCTTCCTTGGCTTTATTTCGACATATGACCTTGGCGTGACCTTGAAATGACTTCCATCCCAAAAATCAATCTGGGCGACTCCGAGGAGCGAAAGAAACACGTTCCTTTGACGTAACCGGCGTAATAACGCTTCTTTGGCGTGATGTTGACGTGTGACCTTGGCGTGATCGTGAAATGACTTCTACACCAAAAACCAAACTGTGCGACTCCGTGTAGCGAAAGAAACACGTTCCTTTGATGTAACCGGCGTAATAACGCTTTCTTGACGTGATATAGACGTATGACCTTGGCGTGAGCATGAAATTACCTCCGCCACAAAAACTAACCTGTGCGACTCGGTGTAGCGAAAGAAACACGTTCCTTCGACGTAACCGCCGTAATAACGATTCCTTGGCGTGATTTTGACGTATGACCTTGCCGTGACCTTGAAATGACTTCCATCCCAAAAACCAATCTGGGCGACTCCGTGGAGCGATAGAAATACGTTCCTTTGACGTAACCTTTGTAATAATGCTTACTCAACGTGATTTTGACGTGTGATCTTGTCGTGACATTGAAATGACATCCGCCACAAAAACCAATCTGGGGGAATCCGTGGAGCGAAAGAAACACGTTCCTGTAACGTAACCGGCGTAATAACGCTTCCTTGGTGTGATTTTGACGTATGACCTTGGCGTGACCTTGAAATGACCTCCACCCCAAAAACCAATCTGGGCGACTCCGTGGAGCGAAAGAAACACGTTCCTGTAACGTAACCGGCGTAATAACGCTTCCTTGGCGTGATTTTGACGTATGACCTTGGCGTGACCTTGAAATGACCTCCACCCCAAAAACCAATCCGGGCGACTCCGTGGAGCGAAAGAAACACGTTCCTTTGACGTAACCGGCGTAATAACGCTCTCTTGACGTGATTTTGACGTATGACCTTGGCGTGAGCTTGAAATTACCTC
The DNA here is from genome assembly GCF_051020955.1 of Megalopta genalis. NCBI lineage: Eukaryota > Metazoa > Arthropoda > Insecta > Hymenoptera > Halictidae > Megalopta > Megalopta genalis. The sequence goes on along the minus strand of NW_027476392.1, from coordinate 154,348 downwards.
CGCCACAAAAACCAACCTGTGCGACTCCGTGTAGCGAAAGAAACACGTTCCTTTGACGTAACCGCCATAATAACGCTTCCTTGGCGTGATTTTGACGTATGACCTTGGCGTGACCTTGAAATGACCTCCACCCCAAAAACCAATCCGGGCGACTCCGTGGAGCGAAAGAAACACGTTCCTTTGACGTAACCGGCGTAATAACGCTTCCTTGGCGTGAATTTGACGTATGACCTTGGCGTGACCTTGAAATGACCTCCACCCCAAAAACCAATCTGTGCGACTCAATGGAGCGAAAGAAACACGATCCTTTGACGTCACCGGCGCAATAACGCTTCCTTGACGTGATTTTGACGTATTACCTTGGCGTGACCCTGAAATGACCACTACCCCAAAAACCAACTTGGGCGACTCCGTGGAGCGAAAGAAACACGTTCCTTTGATGTAACCGGCGTAATAACGCCTCCCTTTCGTGATTTTGACGTATGACCTTGCCGTGACCTTGAAATGACCTCCACCCCAAAAACCAATCTGGGAGACTACGTGGAGCGAGAAAAACACGTCCCTTTGACGTAACCGACGTAATGACGCTTCCTTGGGGTGATTTTGAAGTATGACCTTGGCGTGACCTTGAAATGACATCCGCCCCAAAAACCTATCTGTGCGACTCAATGGAGCGAAAGAAACACGTTCCTTTGACGTAACCGGCGTAATAACGCTTTCTTGACGTGATTTTGACGTATGACCTTGGCGTGGGCTTGAAATTACCTCCGCCACAAAAACCAACCTGTGCGACTCCGTGTAGCGAAAGAAACACGTTCCTTTGACGTAACCGCCGTAATAACGCTTCCTTGGCGTGATTTTGACGTATGACCTTGGCGTGACCTTGAAATGACCTCCACCCCAAAAACCAACCTGTGCGACTCCGTGTAGCGAAAGAAACACGTTCCGTTGACGTAACCGCCGTAATAACGCTTCCTTGGTGTGATTTTGACGTATGACCTTGGCGTGACCTTGGAATGACCTCCACCCCAAAAACCAATCCGTGCGACTCAATGGAGCGAAAGAAACACGTTCCTTTGACGTAACCTTCGTAATAACGCCTCCTTTTCGTGATTTTGACGTATGACCTTGGCGAGACCTTGAAATGACCACCGCCCAAAAAACCAATCTGTGCGACTCCATGGAGCGAAAGAAACACGTTCCTTTGACGTTACCGGGGTAATAACGCTTTCTTGACGTGATTTTGACGTATTACCTTGGCGTGACCCTGAAATGCCCACTACTCCAAAATCCAACTTGGGCGACTCCGTGGAGCGAAAGAAACACGTTCCCTTGCAGTAACCGGGGAATAACGCTTCCTTGGCTTTATTTCGACATATGACCTTGGCGTGACCTTGAAATGACTTCCATCCCAAAAATCAATCTGGGCGACTCCGTGGAGCGATAGAAACACGTTCCTTTGACGTAACCTTTGTAATAATGCTTACTCAACGTGATTTTGACGTGTGATCTTGTCGTGTCATTGAAATGACATCCGTCACAAAAACCAATCTGGGGGACTCCGTGGAGCGAAAGATACACGATCCTTTGACGTAACCGGGGTAATAACGCTTCCTTGGCGTGATTTTGACGTATGACCTTGGCGTGACCTTGAAATGACCTCCACCCCAAAAACCAATCTGGGCGACTCCGTGGAGCGAAAGAAACACGTTCCTGTAACGTAACCGGCGTAATAACGCTTCCTTGACGTGATTTCGACGTATGACATTGGCGTGACTTTGAAATGACTTCCATCTCAAAAATCAATCTGGGCGACTCCGAGGAGCGAAAGAAACACGTTCCTTTGACGTAACCGGCGTAATATCGCTTCTTTGGCGTGATTTTGACGTATGACCTTGGCGTGATCTTGAAATGATTTCTACACAAAAAACCAACCTGTGCGACTCCGTGTAGCGAAAGAAACACGTTCCTTTGACGGAACCGGCGTAATAACGCTTTCTTGACGTAATTTTGACGTATGACCTTGGCGTGACCTTGAAATGACTTCCATCTCAAAAATCAATCTGGGCGACTCCGAGGAGCGATAGAAACACGTTCCTTTGACGTAACCTTTGTAATAATGCTTACTCAACGTGATTTTGACGTGTGATCTTGTCGTGTCATTGAAATGACATCCGTCACAAAAACCAATCTGGGGGACTCCGTGGAGCGAAAGATACACGATCCTTTGACGTAACCGGCGTAATAACGCTTCCTTGACGTGATTTTGCCGTATGACCTTGGCGTGACCTTGAAATGACCTCCATCCCAAAAACCAATCTGGGCGACAGCCTGGATCGAAAGAAACACGTTCCTGTAACATAACCGGCGTAATAACGCCTCCTTTTCGTGATTTTGACGTATGACCTTGCCGTGACCTTGAAATGACCTCCATCCCAAAAACCAATCTGGGCGACAGCGTGGAGGGAAAGAAACACGTTCTTTTGACGTAACCGGCGTAATAACGCTTCCTTGACGTGATTTTGACGTATTACCTTGGCGTGACCCTGAAATGACCACTACTCCAAAAACCAACTTGGACGACTCCGTGGAGCGAAAGAAACACGTTCCTTTGACGTAACCGGCGTAATAACGCCTCCTTTTCGTGATTTTGACGTATGACCTTGCCGTGACCTTGAAATGACCTCCGCCCCAAAATCCAATCTGGGCGACTCGGTGAGGCGAAAGAATCACGTTCCTTTGACCTAACCGGGGTAATAACGGTTCCTTGACGTGATTTTGACGTATGACCTTGGCGTGACCTTGAAATGACCTCCGCCCCAAAAACCAATCTGTGCGACTCCATGGAGCGACAGAAACACGTTCCTTTGACGTAACCGGCGTAATAAGGCTTCTTTGGCGTGATTTTGACGTATCACCTTGGCGTGACCCTGAAGTGACCACTACGCCAAAAACCAACTTGGGCGACTCCGTGTAGCGAAAGAAACACGTTCCTTTGACGTAACCGCCATAATAACGCTTCCTTGGCGTGATTTTGACGTATGACCTTGGCGTGACCTTGAAATGACCTCCACCCCAAAAACCAATCCGGGCGACTCCGTGGAGCGAAAGAAACACGTTCCTTTGACGTAACCGGCGTAATAACGCTTCCTTGGCGTGAATTTGACGTATGACCTTGGCGTGACCTTGAAATGACCTCCACCCCAAAAACCAATCTGTGCGACTCAATGGAGCGAAAGAAACACGTTACTTTGACGTCACCGGCGTAATAACGCTTCCTTGACGTGATTTTGACGTATTACCTTGGCGTGACCCTGAAATGACCACTACCCCAAAAACCAACTTGGGCGACTCCGTGGAGCGAAAGAAACACGTTCCTTTGATGTAACCGGCGTAATAACGCCTCCCTTTCGTGATTTTGACTTATGACCTTGCCGTGACCTTGAAATGACCTCCACCCCAAAAACCAATCTGGGAGACTACGTGGAGCGAGAAAAACACGTCCCTTTGACGTAACCGACGTAATGACGCTTCCTTGGGGTGATTTTGAAGTATGACCTTGGCGTGACCTTGAAATGACATCCGCCCCAAAAACCTATCTGTGCGACTCAATGGAGCGAAAGAAGCACGTTACTTTGACGTAACCGGGGTAATAACGCTTCCTTGGCGTGATTTTGACGTATGACCTTGGCGTGACCTTGAAATGACCTCCACCCCAAAAACCAATCTGGGCGACTCCGTGGAGCGAAAGAAACACGTTCCTGTAACGTAACCGGCGTAATAACGCTTCATTGACGTGATTTCGACGTATGACAATGGCGTGACTTTGAAATGACTTCCATCTCAAAAATCAATCTGGGCGACTCCGTGTAGCGAAAGAAACACGTTCCTTTGATGTAACCGGCGTAATTACGCTTTCTTGACGTGATTTAGACGTATGACCTTGGCGTGAGCATGAAATTACCTCCGCCACAAAAACCAACCTGTGCGACTCGGTGTAGCGAAAGAAACACGTTCCTTCGACGTAACCGCCGTAATGACGATTCCTTGGCGTGATTTTGACGTATGACCTTGCCGTGACCTTGAAATGACCTCCACCCCAAAAACCAATCTGGGCGACTCCGTGGAGCGAAAGAAACACGTTCCTTTGACGTCACCGGCGTAATAACGCAACCTCGACATGATTTTGACGTATGACCTTGGCAAGACCTTGAAATGACCTATACCCCAAAAACCAACCTGTGCGACTCTGTGGAGCGAATGAAACACGTTCCCTTGAAGTAACCGGGGTAATATCGCTTCTTTGGCGCGATTTTGACGTATGACCTTGGCGTGACCTTGAAATGACTTCTACACCAAAAACCAACCTGTACGCCTCTGTGTAGCGAAAGAAACACGTTCCTTTGACGTAACCGGGGTAATAACGCCATCTTTTCGTGATTTTGACATATGACCTTGGCGTGATCTTGAAGTGACCTCAACCTCAAAAACCAATCTGGGCGACTCCGTGGAACGAAAGAAACACGTTCCTTCGACGTAACCGGCGTAATAAGGCTTCTTTGGCGTGATTTTGACGTATGACCTTGGCATGACCTTGAAATGACCTTCACCCCAAAAACCAATCTGGGCGACTTCGTAGACCGAAAGAAACAAGTTCCTTTTTCGTAACCGGGATAATAACGCATTCTTGTCGTGATTTTGACGTATGACCTTGGCGTAACCTTGAAATGACCTCCGCCACAAAAACCAATCTGGGCGACCCTGTGGAGCGAAAGAAACACGTTCCTTTGACGTAACCGGGGTAATAACGCTTTTTTGACGTGATTTTGACGTATTACCTTGGTGTGACCTTGAAATTACCTCCGCCCCAAAATCCAATCTGGGCGAGTCGGTGGAGCGAAAGAATCACGTTCCTTTGACCTAACCGGGGTAATAACGGTTCCTTGACGTGATTTTGACGTATGACCTTGGCGTGACCTTGAAATGACCGCCACCTCAAAAACCAATCTGGGCGACTCCGTGGAGCGAAAGAAACACGTTCCTATGACGCAACCGGCGTAATAACGCTTCCTTGGCGTGAATTGGACGTATGGCATTGGCGTGACCTTGAAATGACCTCCACCCCAAAAACCAATCTGGTCGACTGCGTGGAGCGAAAGAAACACGTTCCCATGACGTAACCGGCGTAATAAGGCTTCTTTGGCGGGATTTTGACGTATGACCTTGGCGTGACCTTGAAATGACCTATACCCCAAAAACCAACCTGTGCGACTCCGTGGAGCGAATGAAGGACGTTCCCTTGAAGTAACCGGGGTTTTATCGCTTCTTTGGCGCGATTTTGACGTATGACCTTGGCGTGACCTTGAAATGACTTCTACACCAAAAACCAACCTGTGCGCCTCTGTGTAGCGAAAGAAACACGTTCCTTTGACGTAACCGGGGTAATAACGCCATCTTTTCGTGATTTTGACATATGACCTTGGCGTGATCTTGAAGTGACCTCAACCTCAAAAACCAATCAGGGCGACTCCGTGGAACGAAAGAAACACGTTCCTTCGACGTAAACGGCGTAATAAGGCTTCTTTGGTGTGATTTTGACGTATGACCTTGGCATGACCTTGAAATGACCTTCACCCCAAAAACCAGTCTGGGCGACTTCGTAGAGCGAAAGAAACACGTTCCTTTTTCGTAACCGGGGTAATAACGCATTCTTGTCGTGATTTTGACGTATGACCTTGGCGTAACCTTGAAATGACCTGCGCCCCAAAAACCAATCTCGGCGACTCCGTGGAGCCAAAGATACACTTTCCTTTGTCGCAACCGGCGTAATAACGCTTCCTTGGCGTGATTTTGACGTATGATCTTGGTGTGACCTTGAAATGACCTCCGTCACAAAAACCAATCTGTGCGACTCCGTGGAGCGAAAGAAACACGTTCCTTTGACGAAACCGTGGTAATAACGCATCCTCGACATGATTTTGACGTATGACCTTGGCAAGACCTTGAAGTGACCTCTACCCCAAAAATCAACCTGTGCGACTCCGTGGAGCGAATGAAACACGTTCCCTTGCAGTAACCGGGGAATAACGCTTCCTTGGCTTTATTTCGTCATACGACCTTGGCGTGACCTTGAAATGACTTCCATCCCAAAAATCAATCTGGGCGACTCCGTGGAGCGATAGAAACACGTTCCTTTGACGTAACCTTTGTAATAATGCTTACTCAACGTGATTTTGACGTGTGATCTTGTCGTGACATTGAAATGACATCCGCCACAAAAACCAATCTGGGGGACTCCGTGGAGCGAAAGATACACGATCCTTTGACGTAACCGTGGTAATAACGCTTCCTTGGCGTGATTTTGACGTATGACCTTGGCGTGACCTTGAAATGACCTCCACCCCAAAAACCAATCTGGGCGACTCCGTGGAGCCAAAGATACACGTTCCTTTTACGTAACCGGGGTATTAACGCTTCCTAGACGTGATTTTGATATATGATCTTGATGTGACCTTGAAATGTCCTCCGCCACAAAAACCAATCTGTGCGACTCCATGGAGCGATAGAAACACGCTCCTTTGACGTAACCGGCGTAATAACGCTTCTTTGGCGTGATTTTGACGTATGACCTTGGCGAGAGCTTGAAATGACATCCGCCCCAAAAACCAATCTGGGCGACTCCGTGGAGCGAAAGAAACACGTCCCTTTGACGTAACCGACGTAATGACGCTTCCTTGGGGTGATTTTGAAGTATGACCTTGGCGTGACCTTGAAATGACATCCGCCCCAAAAACCTATCTGTGCGACTCAATGGAGCGAAAGAAACACGTTCCTTTGACGTAACCGGCGTAATAACGCTTTCTTGACGTGATTTAGACGTATGACCTTGGCGTGAGCATGAAATTACCACCGCCACAAAAACCAACCTGTGCGACTCGGTGTAGCGAAAGAAACACGTTCCTTCGACGTAACCGCCGTAATGACGATTCCTTGGCGTGATTTTGACGTATGACCTTGCCGTGACCTTGAAATGACCTCCACCCCAAAAACCAATCTGGGCGACTCCGTGGAGCGAAAGAAACACGTTCCTTTGACGTCACCGGCGTAATAACGCAACCTCGACATGATTTTGACGTATGACCTTGGCAAGACCTTGAAATGACCTATACCCCAAAAACCAACCTGTGCGACTCTGTGGAGCGAATGAAACACGTTCCCTTGAAGTAACCGGGGTAATATCGCTTCTTTGGCGCGATTTTGACGTATGACCTTGGCGTGACCTTGAAATGACTTCTACACCAAAAACCAACCTGTACGCCTCTGTGTAGCGAAAGAAACACGTTCCTTTGACGTAACCGGGGTAATAACGCCATCTTTTCGTGATTTTGACATATGACCTTGGCGTGATCTTGAAGTGACCTCAACCTCAAAAACCAATCTGGGCGACTCCGTGGAACGAAAGAAACACGTTCCTTCGACGTAACCGGCGTAATAAGGCTTCTTTGGCGTGATTTTGACGTATGACCTTGGCATGACCTTGAAATGACCTTCACCCCAAAAACCAATCTGGGCGACTTCGTAGACCGAAAGAAACAAGTTCCTTTTTCGTAACCGGGATAATAACGCATTCTTGTCGTGATTTTGACGTATGACCTTGGCGTAACCTTGAAATGACCTCCGCCACAAAAACCAATCTGGGCGACCCTGTGGAGCGAAAGAAACACGTTCCTTTGACGTAACCGGGGTAATAACGCTTTTTTGACGTGATTTTGACGTATTACCTTGGTGTGACCTTGAAATTACCTCCGCCCCAAAATCCAATCTGGGCGAGTCGGTGGAGCGAAAGAATCACGTTCCTTTGACCTAACCGGGGTAATAACGGTTCCTTGACGTGATTTTGACGTATGACCTTGGCGTGACCTTGAAATGACCGCCACCTCAAAAACCAATCTGGGCGACTCCGTGGAGCGAAAGAAACACGTTCCTATGACGCAACCGGCGTAATAACGCTTCCTTGGCGTGAATTGGACGTATGGCATTGGCGTGACCTTGAAATGACCTCCACCCCAAAAACCAATCTGGTCGACTGCGTGGAGCGAAAGAAACACGTTCCCATGACGTAACCGGCGTAATAAGGCTTCTTTGGCGGGATTTTGACGTATGACCTTGGCGTGACCTTGAAATGACCTATACCCCAAAAACCAACCTGTGCGACTCCGTGGAGCGAATGAAGGACGTTCCCTTGAAGTAACCGGGGTTTTATCGCTTCTTTGGCGCGATTTTGACGTATGACCTTGGCGTGACCTTGAAATGACTTCTACACCAAAAACCAACCTGTGCGCCTCTGTGTAGCGAAAGAAACACGTTCCTTTGACGTAACCGGGGTAATAACGCCATCTTTTCGTGATTTTGACATATGACCTTGGCGTGATCTTGAAGTGACCTCAACCTCAAAAACCAATCAGGGCGACTCCGTGGAACGAAAGAAACACGTTCCTTCGACGTAAACGGCGTAATAAGGCTTCTTTGGTGTGATTTTGACGTATGACCTTGGCATGACCTTGAAATGACCTTCACCCCAAAAACCAGTCTGGGCGACTTCGTAGAGCGAAAGAAACACGTTCCTTTTTCGTAACCGGGGTAATAACGCATTCTTGTCGTGATTTTGACGTATGACCTTGGCGTAACCTTGAAATGACCTGCGCCCCAAAAACCAATCTCGGCGACTCCGTGGAGCCAAAGATACACTTTCCTTTGTCGCAACCGGCGTAATAACGCTTCCTTGGCGTGATTTTGACGTATGATCTTGGTGTGACCTTGAAATGACCTCCGTCACAAACACCAATCTGTGCGACTCCGTGGAGCGAAAGAAACACGTTCCTTTGACGAAACCGTGGTAATAACGCATCCTCGACATGATTTTGACGTATGACCTTGGCAAGACCTTGAAGTGACCTCTACCCCAAAAATCAACCTGTGCGACTCCGTGGAGCGAATGAAACACGTTCCCTTGCAGTAACCGGGGAATAACGCTTCCTTGGCTTTATTTCGTCATACGACCTTGGCGTGACCTTGAAATGACTTCCATCCCAAAAATCAATCTGGGCGACTCCGTGGAGCGATAGAAACACGTTCCTTTGACGTAACCTTTGTAATAATGCTTACTCAACGTGATTTTGACGTGTGATCTTGTCGTGACATTGAAATGACATCCGCCACAAAAACCAATCTGGGGGACTCCGTGGAGCGAAAGATACACGATCCTTTGACGTAACCGTGGTAATAACGCTTCCTTGGCGTGATTTTGACGTATGACCTTGGCGTGACCTTGAAATGACCTCCACCCCAAAAACCAATCTGGGCGACTCCGTGGAGCCAAAGATACACGTTCCTTTTACGTAACCGGGGTATTAACGCTTCCTAGACGTGATTTTGATATATGATCTTGATGTGACCTTGAAATGTCCTCCGCCACAAAAACCAATCTGTGCGACTCCATGGAGCGATAGAAACACGCTCCTTTGACGTAACCGGCGTAATAACGCTTCTTTGGCGTGATTTTGACGTATGACCTTGGCGAGAGCTTGAAATGACATCCGCCCCAAAAACCAATCTGGGCGACTCCGTGGAGCGAAAGAAACACGTCCCTTTGACGTAACCGACGTAATGACGCTTCCTTGGGGTGATTTTGAAGTATGACCTTGGCGTGACCTTGAAATGACATCCGCCCCAAAAACCTATCTGTGCGACTCAATGGAGCGAAAGAAACACGTTCCTTTGACGTAACCGGCGTAATAACGCTTTCTTGACGTGATTTTGACGTATGACATTGGCGTGAGCTTGAAATTACCTCCGCCACAAAAACCAACCTGTGCGACTCCGTGTAGCAAAAGAAACACGTTCCTTTGACGTAACCGCCGTAATAACGCTTCCTTGGCGTGATTTTGACGTATGACCTTGGCGTGACCTTGAAATGACCTCCACCCCAAAAACCAATCTGGGCGACTCCGTGGTGCGAAAGAAACACGTTCCTATGACGTAACCGGCGTAATAACGTTTCCTTGTCGTGAATTTGACGTATGACCTCGGCGTGAGCTTGAAATGACCTCCACCCCAAAAACCAATCTGTGCGACTCAATGGAGCGAAAGAAACACGTTCCTTTGACGTCACCGGCGTAATAACGCATCCTCGACATGATTTTGACGTATGACCTTGGCAAGACCTTGAAATGACCTATACCCCAAAAACCAACCTGTGCGACTCCGTGGAGCGAATGAAACACGTTCCCTTGAAGTAACCGGGATAATAACGCTTCTTCGGCGTGATTTTGACGTATGACCTTGGCGTGACCTTGAAATGACTTCTACACCAAAAACCAACCTGTGCGCCTCTGTATAGCGAAAGAAACACGGTCCTTTGACGTAACCGGGGTAATAACGCCACCTTTTCGTGATTTTGACATATGACCTTGGCGTGAACTTGAGATGACCTCCACCTCAAAAACCAATCTGGGCGACTCCGTGCAACGAAAGAAACACGTTCCTTCGACGTAACCGGCGTAATAACGCTTCTTTGGCGTGATTTTGACGTATGATCTTGGCTTGACCTTGAAATATCCTCCGCCCCAAAAACCAATCTGGGCGACTCCATGGAACGAAAGAAACACGTTCCTTTGACGTCACCGGCGTAAAAACGCATCCTCGACATGATTTTGACGAATGACCTTGGCAAGACCTTGAAATGACCTCTACCCCAAACACCAACCTGTGCGACTCCGTGGAGCGAATGAAACACGTTCCCTTCCAGTAACCGGGGTAATAACGCTTCCTTGGCTTGATTTCGACGTATGACCTTGGCGTAACCTTGAAATGACCTGCGCCCCAAAAACCAATCTCGGCGACTCCGTGGAGCCAAAGATACACTTTCCTTTGTCGCAACCGGCGTAATAACGCTTCCTTGGCGTGATTTTGACGTATGATCTTGGTGTGACCTTGAAATGACCTCCGTCACAAAAACCAATCTGTGCGACTCCGTGGAGCGAAAGAAACACGTTCCTTTGACGAAACCGTGGTAATAACGCATCCTCGACATGATTTTGACGTATGACCTTGGCAAGACCTTGAAGTGACCTCTACCCCAAAAATCAACCTGTGCGACTCCGTGGAGCGAATGAAACACGTTCCCTTGCAGTAACCGGGGAATAACGCTTCCTTGGCTTTATTTCGTCATACGACCTTGGCGTGACCTTGAAATGACTTCCATCCCAAAAATCAATCTGGGCGACTCCGTGGAGCGATAGAAACACGTTCCTTTGACGTAACCTTTGTAATAATGCTTACTCAACGTGATTTTGACGTGTGATCTTGTCGTGACATTGAAATGACATCCGCCACAAAAACCAATCTGGGGGACTCCGTGGAGCGAAAGATACACGATCCTTTGACGTAACCGTGGTAATAACGCTTCCTTGGCGTGATTTTGACGTATGACCTTGGCGTGACCTTGAAATGACCTCCACCCCAAAAACCAATCTGGGCGACTCCGTGGAGCCAAAGATACACGTTCCTTTTACGTAACCGGGGTATTAACGCTTCCTAGACGTGATTTTGATATATGATCTTGATGTGACCATGAAATGTCCTCCGCCACAAAAACCAATCTGTGCGACTCCATGGAGCGATAGAAACACGCTCCTTTGACGTAACCGGCGTAATAACGCTTCTTTGGCGTGATTTTGACGTATGACCTTGGCGAGAGCTTGAAATGACATCCGCCCCAAAAACCAATCTTTGCGACTCCGTGGAGCGAAAGAAACACGTCCCTTTGACGTAACCGACGTAATGACGCTTCCTTGGGGTGATTTTGAAGTATGACCTTGGCGTGACCTTGAAATGACATCCGCCCCAAAAACCTATCTGTGCGACTCAATGGAGCGAAAGAAACACGTTCCTTTGACGTAACCGGCGTAATAACGCTTTCTTGACGTGATTTTGACGTATGACATTGGCGTGAGCTTGAAATTACCTCCGCCACAAAAACCAACCTGTGCGACTCCGTGTAGCAAAAGAAACACGTTCCTTTGACGTAACCGCCGTAATAACGCTTCCTTGGCGTGATTTTGACGTATGACCTTGGCGTGACCTTGAAATGACCTCCACCCCAAAAACCAATCTGGGCGACTCCGTGGTGCGAAAGAAACACGTTCCTATGACGTAACCGGCGTAATAACGTTTCCTTGTCGTGAATTTGACGTATGACCTTGGCGTGAGCTTGAAATGACCTCCACCCCAAAAACCAATCTGTGCGACTCAATGGAGCGAAAGAAACACGTTCCTTTGACGTCACCGGCGTAATAACGCATCCTCGACATGATTTTGACGTATGACCTTGGCAAGACCTTGAAATGACCTATACCCCAAAAACCAACCTGTGCGACTCCGTGGAGCGAATGAAACACGTTCCCTTGAAGTAACCGGGATAATAACGCTTCTTCGGCGTGATTTTGACGTATGACCTTGGCGTGACCTTGAAATGACTTCTACACCAAAAACCAACCTGTGCGCCTCTGTATAGCGAAAGAAACACGGTCCTTTGACGTAACCGGGGTAATAACGCCACCTTTTCGTGATTTTGACATATGACCTTGGCGTGAACTTGAGATGACCTCCACCTCAAAAACCAATCTGGGCGACTCCGTGCAACGAAAGAAACACGTTCCTTCGACGTAACCGGCGTAATAACGCTTCTTTGGCGTGATTTTGACGTATGATCTTGGCTTGACCTTGAAATATCCTCCGCCCCAAAAACCAATCTGGGCGACTCCATGGAACGAAAGAAACACGTTCCTTTGACGTCACCGGCGTAAAAACGCATCCTCGACATGATTTTGACGAATGACCTTGGCAAGACCTTGAAATGACCTCTACCCCAAACACCAACCTGTGCGACTCCGTGGAGCGAATGAAACACGTTCCCTTCCAGTAACCGGGGTAATAACGCTTCCTTGGCTTGATTTCGACGTATGACCTTGGCGTGACTTTGAAATGACTTCCATCTCAAAAATCAATCTGGGCGACTCCGAGGAGCGAAAGAAACACGTTCCTTTGACGTAACCGGCGTAATAACGCTTCTTTGGCGTGATTTTGACGTATGACCTTGGCTTGAGCTTGAAATGACCACTACCCCAAAATCCAATCTGTGCGACTCCATGGAGCGAAAGAAACACGTTCCTTTGACGTCACCGGCGTAATAACGCTTCCTTGACGTGATTTTGACATATTACCTTGGCGTGACCTTGAAATGACGTCCATCCCAAACACCAATCTGGGCGACAGCGTGGAGCGAAAGAAACACGTTCCTTTGACGTAACCGGCGTAATAACGCTTCCTTGACGTGATTTTGCTGTATGACATTGGCGAGACCTTGAAATGACCTCAGCCCCAAAAACCAATCTGTGCGACTCCTTGGAGCGAAAGAAACACGTTCCTTCGACGTTACCGTGGTAATAACGCTTTCTTGACGTGATTTTGACGTATTACCTTGGCGTGACCCTGAAATGCCCACTACTCCAAAATCCAACTTGGGCGACTCCGTGGAGCGAAAGAAACACGTTCCTTTGACCTAACCGGGGTAATAACGGTTCCTTGACGTGATTTTGACGTATGACCTTGGCGTGACCTTGAAATGACCTCCACCTCAAAAACCAATCTGTGCGACTCCGTGGAGCGAAAGAAACACGTTCCTTTGACGTAACCGGGGTAATAACGCATCCTCGACATGATTTTGACGTATGACCTTGGCAAGACCTTGAAGTGACCTCTACCCCAAAAACCAACCTGTGCGACTCCGTGTAGCGAAAGAAACACGTTCCTTTGATGTAACCGGCGTAATAACGCTTTCTTGACGTGATTTAGATGTATGACCTTGGCGTGAGCATGAAATTACCTCCGCCACAAAAACCAACCTGTGCGACTCGGTGTAGCGAAAGAAACACGTTCCTTTGACGTAACCGGCGTAATAACGCTTCTTTGGCGTGATTTTGACGTATGACCTTGGCTTGAGCTTGAAATGACCACTACCCCAAAATCCAATCTGTGCGACTCCATGGAGCGAAAGAAACACGTTCCTTTGACGTCACCGGCGTAATAACGCTTCCTTGACGTGATTTTGACGTATGACCTTGCCGTGACCTTGAAATGACCTCCACCCCAAAAACCAACCTGTGCGACTCCGTGGAGCGAATGAAACACGTTCCCTTGAAGTAACCGGGGTAATATCGCTTCTTTGGCGCGATTTTGACGTATGACCTTGGCGTGACCTTGAAATGACTTCTACACCAAAAACCAACCTGTGCGCCTCTGTGTAGCGAAAGAAACACGTTCCTTTGACGTAACCGGGGTAATAACGCCATCTTTTCGTGATTTTGACATATGACCTTGGCGTGATCTTGAAGTGACCTCAACCTCAAAAACCAATCTGGGCGACTCCGTGGAACGAAAGAAACACGTTCCTTCGGCGTAACCGGCGTAATAAGGCTTCTTTGGCGTGATTTTGACGTATGACCTTGGCATGACCTTGAAATGACCTTCACCCCAAAAACCAATCTGGGCGACTTCGTAGAGCGAAAGAAACGCGTTCCTTTTTCGTAACCGGGGTAATAACGCATTCTTGTCGTGATTTTGACGTATGACCTTGGCGTAACCTTGAAATGCCCTCCGCCCCAAAAACCAATCTGGGCGACTCCGTGGTGCCAAAGATACACGTTCCATTTACGTAACCGGGGTATTAACGCTTCCTAGACGTGATTTTGATGTATGATCTTGGCGTGACCTTGAAATGTCCTCCGCCCCAAAAACCAATCTGTGCGACTCCATGGAGCGAAAGAAACGCGTTCCTTTGACGTAACCGGGGTAATAACGCTTCCTTGGCGTGATTTTGAAGTATGACCTTGGCGTGACCTTGAAATGACTTCCATCCCAAAAACCAATCTGGGCGACTCCGTGGAGCGAAAGAAACAGGTTCCTTTGACGTAACCGGCGTAATAACGCTTCCTTGGCGTGATTTTGACGTATGACCTTGGCGTGACCTTGAAATGACCTCCACCCCAAAAACCAATCTGGGCGACTCCGTGGAGCGAAAGAAACACGTTCCTTTTACGTAACCGGGGTATTAATGCTTCCTAGACGTGATTGTGACGTATGACCTTGGCGTGACCTTGAAATGACCTCCATCCCAAAAACCAATCTGGGCGACAGCGTGTAGCGAAAGAAACACGTTCCTTTGTCGCAACCGGCGTAATAACGCTTCCTTTGCGTGATTTTGACGTATGACCTTGGCAAGACCTTGAAATGACCTATACCCCAAAAACCAACCTGTGCGACTCCGTGGAGGGAATGAAACACGTTTCTTTGACGTAACCGGCGTAATAACGCTTCCTTGACGTGATTTTGCCGTATGACCTTGGCGTGACTTTGAAATGACCTCCACTCCAAAAACCAATCTGGGCGACACCGTGGAGCGAAAGAAACACATTCCTTTGACGTCACCGGCGTAATAACGCATCCTCGACATGATTTTGACGTATGACCTTGGCAAGACCTTGAAATGACCTATACCCCAAAAACCAACCTGTGCGACTCCGTGGAGGGAATGAAACACGTTCCCTTGAAGTAACCGGGGTAATATCGCTTCTTTGGCGCGATTTTGACGTATGACCTTGGCGTGACCTTGAAATGACTTCTACACCAAAAACCAACCATTGCGCCTCTGTGTAGCGAAAGAAACACGTTCCTTTGACGTAACCGGTGTGATAACGCCATCTTTTCGTGATTTTGACATATGACCTTGGCGTGATCTTGAAGTGACCTCAAGCTCAAAAACCATTCTGGGCGACTCCGTGGAACGAAAGAAACACGTTCCTTCGACGTAACCGGCGTAATAAGGCTTCTTTGGCGTGATTTTGACGTATGACCTTGGCGTGACCTTGAAATGACTTCCATCCCAAAAACCAATCTGGGCGACTCCGTGGAGCGAAAGAAACAGGTTCCTTTGACGTAACCGGTGTAATAACGCCTCCTTGACGTGATTTTGATATATAACCTTGGCGTGACCTTGAAATGACTTCTACCTCATAAACCAATCTGGGCGACTCCATGGAACGAAAGAAACACGTCCCTTTGTCGCAACCGGCGTAATAACGCTTCCTTGGCGTGATTTTGACTTGTGACCTTGGCGTGACCTTGAAATGACCTCCACCCCAAAAACCAATCTGGGCGACTCCGTGGAGCGAAAGAAACACGTTCCTATGACGTACCCGGCGTAATAACGCTTCCTTGGCGTGATTTTGACGTATGACCTTGGCGTGACCTTTAAATGACATCCACCCCAAAAACCAATCTGGGCGACAGCGTGGAGCGAAAGAAACACGTTCCCTCGACGTAACCGGGGTAATAACGCTTCCTTGGCGTGATTTTGACGTATGACCTTGGCGTGACCTTTAAATGACATCCACCCCAAAAACCAATCTTGGCGACTCCGTGGAGCGAAAGAAACACGTTCCTGTAACGTAACCGGCGTAATAACGCTTCCTTGACGTGATTTTGCCGTATGACCTTGGCGTGACCTTTAAATGACATCCACCCCAAAAACCAATCTTGGCGACTCCGTGGAGCGAAAGAAACACGTTCCTGTAACGTAACCGGCGTAATAACGCTTCCTTGACGTGTTTTTGCCGTATGACGTTGGCGTGACCTTGAAATGACCTCCGCCCCAAAAACCAATCTGTGCGACTGCATGGAGCGAGAGAAACACGTTCCTTTGACGTAACCGACGTAATGACGCTTCCTTGGCGTGATTTTGACGTATGACCTTGGAGTGACCTTGAAATGACCTCCGCCACAAAAACCAATCTGTGCGACTCAATGGAGCGAAAGAAACACGTTCCTTTGACGTCACCGGCGTAATAACGCATCCTCTACATGATTTTGACGTATGACCTTGGCAAGACCTTGAAATGACCTGTACCCTAAAAACCAACCTGTGCGACTCCGTGGAGCGAATGAAACACGTTCCCCTGAAGTAACCGGAATAATAACGCTTTTTTGGCGTGATTTTGACGTATGACCTTGGCGTGACCTTGAAATGACCACTACCACAAAAACCAACTTGGACGACCCCATGGAGCGTAAGAAACACGGTCCTTTGACGTAATCGGCGTAATAACGCTTCCTTGGCGTGATATTGACGTATGTCTTTGGCGTGACTTTGAAATGACCTCACTCCAAAACCCAATCCGGGCGACTCCGTGGAGCGAAAGAAACACATTCCTTTGACGTCACCGGCGTAATAACGCATCCTCGACATGATTTTGACGTATGACCTTGGCAAGACCTTGAAATGACCTATACCCCAAAAACCAACCTGTGCGACTCCGTGGAGGGAATGAAACACGTTCCCTTGAAGTAACCGGGGTAATATCGCTTCTTTGGCGCGATTTTGACGTATGACCTTGGCGTGACCTTGAAATGACTTCTACACCAAAAACCAACCTGTGCGCCTCTGTGTAGCGAAAGAAACACGTTCCTTTGACGTAACCGGGGTGATAACGCCATCTTTTCGTGATTTTGACATATGACCTTGGCGTGATCTTGAAGTGACCTCAACCTCAAAAACCATTCTGGGCGACTCCGTGGAACGAAAGAAACACGTTCCTTTGACGTAACCGGGGTAATAACGCTTTTTTGACGTGATTTTGACGTATTACCTTGGTGTGACCTTGAAATGACCTCCGCCCCAAAATCCAATCTGGGCGACTCGGTGGAGCGAAAGAATCACGTTCCCTTGACGTAACCGGGGTAATAACGCATTCTTGTCGTGATTTTGACGTATGACCTTGGCGTAACCTTGAAGTGACCTCCGCCCCAAAAACCAATCTGGGCGACTCCGTGGAGCCAAAGATACACGTTCCTTTTACCTAACCGGGGTATTAATGCTTCCTAGACGTGATTTTGACGTATGACCTTGGCGTGACCTTGAAATGACCTCCATCCCAAAAACCAATCTGGGCGACAGCGTGTAGCGAAAGAAACACGTTCCTTTGTCGCAACCGGCGTAATAACGCTTCCTTTACGTGATTTTGACGTATGACCTTGGTGTGACCTTGAAATGACTTCCATCCCAAAAATCAATCTGGACGAATCCGAGGAGAGAAACAAACACGTTCCTTTGACGTAACCGGCGTAATAACGCTTCTGTGGCGTGATTTTGACGTATGATCTTGGCGTGACCTTGAAATGACCTCCATCCCAAAAACCAATCTGGGCGACAGCGTGGAGCGAAAGAAACACGTTCCTTTGACGTAACCGGCGTAATAACGCTTCCTTGACGTGATTTTGCCGTATGACGTTGGCGTGACCTTGAAATGACCTCCGCCCCAAAAACCAATCTGTGCGACTGCATGGAGCGAGAGAAACACGTTCCTTTGACGTAACCGACGTAATGACGCTTCCTTGGCGTGAATTGGACGTATGACCTTGGCGTGACCTTGAAATGACCTCCATCCCAAAAACCAATCTGGGCGACAGCGTGTAGCGAAAGAAACACGTTCCTTTGACGTAACCGGCGTAATAACGCTTCCTTGGCGTGATTTTGACGTATGACCATGGCGTGACCTTGAAATGACCTCCGCCACAAAAACCAATCTGGGCGACTCCGTGGAGCGAAAAATACACGTTCCTTTTACGTAACCGGGGTAATAACGCTTTCTTGGCGTGATTTTGACGTATGACCTTGGCGTGACCCTGAAACGACCACTACCCCAGAAACCAACTTGGGCGACTCCGTGTAGCGAAAGAAACACGTTCCTTTGACGTAACCGGCGTAATAACGCTTCCTTGGCGTGAATTGGACGTATGACCTTTGCGTGACCTTGAAATGACCTCCATCCCAAAAACCAATCTGGGCGACAGCGTGGAGCGAAAGAAACACGTTCCTTTGACGTAACCGGGGTAATAACGCTTTCTTGACGTGATTTTGACGTATGACCTTGGCGTGAGCTTGAAATTACCTCCGCCACAAAAACCAACCTGTGCGACTCCGTGTAGCGAAAGAAACACGTTCCTTTGACGTAACCGCCGTAATAACGCTTCCTTGGCGTGATTTTGACGTATGTCCTTGGCGTGATCTTGAAATGACTTCTACACCAAAAACCAACCTGTGCGACTCCCTGTAGCGAAAGAAACACGTTCCTTTGACGTAACCGGCGTAATAACGCTTCCTTGACGTGATTTTGCCGTATGACCTTGGCGTGACCTTGAAATGACCTCCATCCCAAAAACCAATCTGTGCGACTGCATGGAGCGAAAGAAACACGTTCCTTTGACGTAACCGACGTAATGACGCTTCCTTGGCGTGATTTTGACGTATGACCTTGGAGTGACCTTGAAATGACCTCCGCCACAAAAACCAATCTGTGCGACTCAATGGAGCGAAAGAAACACGTTCCTTTGACGTCACCGGCGTAATAACGCATCCTCTACATGATTTTGACGTATGACCTTGGCAAGACCTTGAAATGACCTGTACCCTAAAAACCAACCTGTGCGACTCCGTGGAGCGAATGAAACACGTTCCCCTGAAGTAACCGGAATAATAACGCTTTTTTGGCGTGATTTTGACGTATGACCTTGGCGTGACCTTGAAATGACCACTACCACAAAAACCAACTTGGACGACCCCATGGAGCGTAAGAAACACGGTCCTTTGACGTAATCGGCGTAATAACGCTTCCTTGGCGTGATATTGACGTATGTCTTTGGCGTGACTTTGAAATGACCTCACTCCAAAACCCAATCCGGGCGACTCCGTGGAGCGAAAGAAACACATTCCTTTGACGTCACCGGCGTAATAACGCATCCTCGACATGATTTTGACGTATGACCTTGGCAAGACCTTGAAATGACCTATACCCCAAAAACCAACCTGTGCGACTCCGTGGAGGGAATGAAACACGTTCCCTTGAAGTAACCGGGGTAATATCGCTTCTTTGGCGCGATTTTGACGTATGACCTTGGCGTGACCTTGAAATGACTTCTACACCAAAAACCAACCTGTGCGCCTCTGTGTAGCGAAAGAAACACGTTCCTTTGACGTAACCGGGGTGATAACGCCATCTTTTCGTGATTTTGACATATGACCTTGGCGTGATCTTGAAGTGACCTCAACCTCAAAAACCAATCTGGGCGACAGCGTGTAGCGAAAGAAACACGTTCCTTTGTCGCAACCGGCGTAATAACGCTTCCTTTACGTGATTTTGACGTATGACCTTGGTGTGACCTTGAAATGACTTCCATCCCAAAAATCAATCTGGACGAATCCGAGGAGAGAAACAAACACGTTCCTTTGACGTAACCGGCGTAATAACGCTTCCTTGACGTGATTTTGCCGTATGACGTTGGCGTGACCTTCAAATGACCTCCGCCCCAAAAACCAATCTGTGCGACTGCATGGAGCGAGAGAAACACGTTCCTTTGACGTAACCGACGTAATGACGCTTCCTTGGCGTGAATTGGACGTATGACCTTGGCGTGACCTTGAAATGACCTCCATCCCAAAACCAATCTGGGCGACTCCGTGGAGCCAAGGATACTCGTTCCTTTGACGTAACCGGGGTAATAACGCATTCTTGTCGTGATTTTGACGTATGACCTTGGCGTAACCTTGAAGTGACCTCCGCCCCAAAAACCAATCTGGGCGACTCCGTGGAGCCAAAGATACACGTTCCTTTTACCTAACCGGGGTATTAATGCTTCCTAGACGTGATTTTGACGTATGACCTTGGCGTGACCTTGAAATGACCTCCATCCCAAAAACCAATCTGGGCGACAGCGTGTAGCGAAAGAAACACGTTCCTTTGTCGCAACCGGCGTAATAACGCTTCCTTTACGTGATTTTGACGTATGACCTTGGTGTGACCTTGAAATGACTTCCATCCCAAAAATCAATCTGGACGAATCCGAGGAGAGAAACAAACACGTTCCTTTGACGTAACCGGCGTAATAACGCTTCTGTGGCGTGATATTAACGTATGACCTTGGCGTGACCTTGAAATGACCTCCACCCCAAAAACCAATCTGGGCGACTCCGTGGAGCGATAGAAACACGTTCCTTTGACGTAACCGGTGTAATAATGCTTACTCAACGTGATTTTGACGTGTGATCTTGTCGTGACATTGAAATGACCTCCGCCACAAAAACCAATCTGGGCGACCCTGTGGAGCGAAAGAAACACGTTCCTTTGACGTAACCGGGGTAATAACGCTTTTTTGACGTAATTTTGACGTATTACCTTGGTGTGACCTTGAAATGACCTCCGCCCCAAAATCCAATCTGGGCGACTCGGTGGAGCGAAAGAATCACGTTCCTTTGACCTAACCTGGGTAATAACGCTTCCTTGAAGTGATTTTGACATATGACCTTGGCGTGACCTTGAAATGACCTCCGCCCCAAAAACCAATCTGTGCGACACCATGGAGCGAAAGAAACACGTTCCTTTGACGTAACCGGCGTAATAAGGCTTCTTTGGCGTGATTTTGACGTATCACCTTGGCGTGAGCTTGAAATGACCTCCGCCACAAAAACCAATCTGGGCGACTCCGTGGAGCGAAAAATACACGTTCCTTTTACGTAACCGGGGTAATAACGCTTTCTTGGCGTGATTTTGACGTATGACCTTGGCGTGACCCTGAAACGACCACTACCCCAAAAACCAATCTGGGCGACTCCGTGGAGCGAAAGAAACAGGTTCCTTTGACGTAACCGGCGTAATAACGCCTCCTTGACGTGATTTTGATATATAACCTTGGCGTGACCTTGAAATGACTTCTACCCCATAAACCAATCTGGGCGACTCCATGGAACGAAAGAAACACGTCCCTTTGTCGCAACCGGCGTAATAACGCTTCCTTGGCGTGATTTTGACGTATGACCTTGGCGTGACCTTGAAATTACCTCCGCCACAAAAACCAACCTGTGCGACTCCGTGTAGCGAAAGAAACACGTTCCTTTGACGTAACCGCCGTAATAACGCTTCCTTGGCGTGATTTTGACGTATGTCCTTGGCGTGATCTTGAAATGACTTCTACACCAAAAACCAACCTGTGCGACTCCCTGTAGCGAAAGAAACACGTTCCTTTGACGTACCCGGCGTTATAACGCTTCCTTGGCGTTAATTGGACGTATGACCTTGGCGTGACCTTGAAATGACCTCCATCCCAAAAACCAATCTGGGCGACAGCGTGGAGCGAAAGAAACACGTTCCCTCGACGTAACCGGGGTAATAACGCTTCCTTGGCGTGATTTTGACGTATGACCTTGGCGTGACCTTTAAATGACATCCACCCCAAAAACCAATCTTGGCGACTCCGTGGAGCGAAAGAAACACGTTCCTGTAACGTAACCGGCGTAATAACGCTTCCTTGACGTGATTTTGCCGTATGACCTTGGCGTGACGTTGAAATGACCTCCATCCCAAAAACCAATCTGGGCGACAGCGTGGAGCGAAAGAAACACGTTCCTGTAACGTAACCGGCGTAATAACGCTTCCTTGACGTGATTTTGCCATATGACCTTGGCGTGACCTTGAAATGACCACTACCCCAAAAACCAACTTGGGCGACTCCGTGGAGCGAAAGAAACACGTTCCTTTGACGTAACCGGCGTAATGAAGCTTCCTTGGCGTCATATTAACGTATGACCTTGGCGTGACCTTGAAATGACCTCCACCCCAAAAACCAATCTGGGCGACTCCGTGGAGCGATAGAAACACGTTCCTTTGACGTAACCGGTGTAATAATGCTTACTCAACGTGATTTTGACGTGTGATCTTGTCGTGACATTGAAATGACCTCCGCCACAAAAACCAATCTGGGCGACCCTGTGGAGCGAAAGAAACACGTTCCTTTGACGTAACCGGGGTAATAACGCTTTTTTGACGTAATTTTGACGTATTACCTTGGTGTGACCTTGAAATGACCTCCGCCCCAAAATCCAATCTGGGCGACTCGGTGGAGCGAAAGAATCACGTTCCTTTGACCTAACCTGGGTAATAACGCTTCCTTGAAGTGATTTTGACATATGACCTTGGCGTGACCTTGAAATGACCTCCGCCCCAAAAACCAATCTGTGCGACACCATGGAGCGAAAGACACACGTTCCTTTGACGTAACCGGCGTAATAAGGCTTCTTTGGCGTGATTTTGACGTATCACCTTGGCGTGAGCTTGAAATGACCTCCGCCACAAAAACCAATCTGGGCGACTCCGTGGAGCGAAAAATACACGTTCCTTTTACGTAACCGGGGTAATAACGCTTTCTTGGCGTGATTTTGACGTATTACCTTGGCGTGACCCTGAAACGACCACTACCCCAAAAACCAATCTGGGCGACTCCGTGGAGCGAAAGAAACAGGTTCCTTTGACGTAACCGGCGTAATAACGCCTCCTTGACGTGATTTTGATATATAACCTTGGCGTGACCTTGAAATGACTTCTACCCCATAAACCAATCTGGGCGACTCCATGGAACGAAAGAAACACGTTCCTATGACGTAACCGGCGTAATAACGCTTCCTTGGCGTGAATTGGACGTATGACCTTGGCGTGACCTTGAAATGACCTCCATCCCAAAAACCAATCTGGGCGACAGCGTGGAGCGAAAGAAACACGTTCCGTTGACGTAGCCGGGGTAATAACGCTTTCTTGACGTGATTTTGACGTATGACCTTGGCGTGAGCTTGAAATTACCTCCGCCACAAAAACCAACCTGTGCGACTCCGTGTAGCGAAAGAAACACGTTCCTTTGACGTAACCGCCGTAATAACGCTTCCTTGGCGTGATTTTGACGTATGACCTTGGCGTGATCTTGAAATGACTTCTACACCAAAAACCAACCTGTGCGACTCCCTGTAGCGAAAGAAACACGTTCCTTTGACGTAACCGCCGTAATAACGCTTTCTTGACGTGATTTTGACGTATGACCTTGGCGTGAGCTTGAAATTACCTCCGCCACAAAAACCAACCTGTGCGACTCCGTGTAGCGAAAGAAACACGTTCCTTTGACGTAACCGCCGTAATAACGCTTCCTTGGCGTGATTTTGACGTATGACCATGCCGTGACTTTGAAATGACCTCCACCCCAAAAACCAATCTGGGCGACTCCGTGGAGCGAAAGAAACACGTTCCTATGACGTAACCGGCGTAATAACGCTTCCTTGGCGTGAATTGGACGTATGACCTTGGCGTGACCTTGAAATGACCTCCATCCCAAAAACCAATCTGGGCGACAGCGTGGAGCGAAAGAAACACGTTCCTTTGTCGTAACCGGGGTAATAACGCATTCTTGTCGTGATTTTGACGTATGACCTTGGCGTGACCTTGAAATGACTTCCGCCACAAAAACCAATCTGTGCGACTCAATGGAGCGAAAGAAACACGTTCCTTTGACGTCACCGGCGTAATAACGCATCCTCGACATGATTTTGACGTATGACCTTGGCGTGTCCTTGAAATGACCTCCACCCCAAAAACCAATCTGGGCGACTCCGTAGAGCGAAAGAAACACGTTCCTTTTTCGTAACCGGGGTAATAACGCATTCTTGAAATGATTTTGACGTATGACCTTGGCATAACCTTGAAAAGACCTCCACCCCAAAAACCAATCTGGGCGACTCCGTGGAGCGAAAGAAACACGTTCCTTTTACGTAACCGGGGTATTAACGCTTCCTTGGCGTGATTTTGACGTATGACCTTGGCGTGACCTTGAAATGACCTCCACTCCAAAAACCAATCTGGGCGTCTGCGTGGAGCGAAAGAAACACGTCCCTTTGACGTAACCGACGTAATGACGCTTCCTTGGCGTGATTTTGACGTATGACCTTGGCGTGTCCTTGAAATGACCTCCACCCCAAAAACCAATCTGGGCGACTCCGTAGAGCGAAAGAAACACGTTCCTTTTTCGTAACCGGGGTAATAACGCATTCTTGACGTGATTTTGACGTATGACCTTGGCATAACCTTGAAAAGACCTCCACCCCAAAAACCAATCTGGGCGACTCCGTGGAGCGAAAGAAACAGGTTCCTTTGACGTAACCGTCGTAATAACGCCTCCTTGACGTGATTTCGATATATAACCTTGGCGTGACCTTGAAATGACTTCTACCCCAAAAATCAATCTCGGCGACTCCATGGAACGAAAGAAACACGTTCCTTTGTCGCAACCGGCGTAATAACGCTTCCTTGGCGTGATTTTGACGTATGACCTTGGCGTGACCTTGAAATGACCTCCATCCCAAAAACCAATCTGGGCGACAGCGTGGAGCGAAAGAAACACGTTCCTTTGACGTAACCGGCGTAATAACGCTTCCTAGGCGTGATTTTGACGTATGACCCTGGCGTGACCTTGAAATGACCTCCATCCCAAAAACCAATCTGGGCGACTCCGTGGAGCGAAAGAAACAGGTTCCTTTGACGTAACCGGCGTAATAACGCCTCCTTGACGTGATTTTGATATATAACCTAAGCGTGACCTTGAAATGACTTCTACCCCAAAAATCAATCTGGGCGGCTCCATGGAACGAAAGAAACACGTTCCTTTGTCGCAACCGGCGTAATAACGCTTCCTTGGCGTGATTTTGACGTATGACCTTGGCGTGACCTTGAAATGACCACCATCCCATAAACTAATCTGGGCGACAGCGTGGAGCGAAAGAAACACGTTCCTTTGACGTAACCGGCGTAATAACGCTTCCTTGGCGTGATATTGACGTATGTCCTTGGCGTGACTTTGAAATGATCTCCACTCCAAAAACCAATCTGGGCGACTCCGTGGAGCGATAGAAACACGTTCCTTTGACTTAACCGGGGTAATAACGCTTCCTAGGCGTGATTTTGACGTATGACCCTGGCGTGACCTTGAAATGTCTTCTACCCCAAAAATCAATCTGGGCGACTCCATGGAACGAAAGAAACACGTTCCTTTGTCGCAACCGGCGTAATAACGCTTCCTAGGCGTGATTTTGACGTATGACCTTGGCGTGACCTTGAAATGACCTCCATCCCAAAAACCAATCTGGGCGACTCCGTGGAGCGAAAGAAACAGGTTCCTTTGACGTAACCGGCGTAATAACGCCTCCTTGACGTGATGTTGATATATAACCTTGGCGTGACCTTGAAATGACTTCTACACCAAAAACCAAACTGTCCGCCTCTGTGTAGCGAGAGAAACACGTTCCTTTGACGTTACCGGGGTAATAACGCCGCCTTTTCGTGACTTTGACGTATGACCTTGGCGTGACCTTGAAATGACGTCCATCCCAAACACCAATCTTGGCGACTCCGTGGAGCGAAAGAAACAGGTTCCTTTGTCGTAACCGGCGTAATAACGCCTCCTTGACGTGATTTTGATATATAACCTTGGCGTGACCTTGAAATGTCTTCTACCCCAAGAATCAAACTGGGCGACTCCATGGAACGAAAGAAACACGTTCCTTTGTCGCAACCGGCGTAATAACGCTTCCTAGGCGTGATTTTGACGTATGACCTTGGCGTGACCTTGAAATGACCTCCTTCCCAAAAACCAATCTGGGCGACAGCGTGGAGCGAAAGAAACACGTTCCTTTGATGTAACCGGCGTAATAACGCTTCCTTGGCGTGATATTGACGTATGACCTTGGCGTGACCTTGAAATGACCTCCACCCCAAAAACCAATCTGGGCGACTCCGTGGACCGATAGAAACACGTTCCTTTGACGTAACCGGTGTAATAACGCTTCCTTGACGTGATTTTGACGTATGACCTTGGCGTGACCTTGAAATGACCTCCGCCCCAAAAACCAATCTGTGCGACTCAATGGAGCGAAAGAAACAGGTTCCTTTAACGTCACCGGCGTAATAACGCATCCTCGACATGGTTTTGATATATAATCTTGGCGTGACCTTGGAATGACTTCTACCCCAAAAATCAATCTGGCGACTCCATGGAACGAAAGAAACATGTTCCTTTGTCGCAACCGGCGTAATAACGCTTCCTTGGCGTGATTTTGACGTCTGACCTTGGCGTGACCTTGAAATGACCTCCATCCCAAAAACCAATCTGGGCGACAGCGTGGAGCGAAAGAAACACGTTCCTTTGATGTAACCGGCGTAATAACGCTTCCTTGGCGTGATATTGACGTATGACCTTGGCGTGACCTTGAAATGACCTCCACCCCAAAAACCAATCTGGGCGACTCCGTGGACCGATAGAAACACGTTCCTTTGACGTAACCGGTGTAATAACGCTTCCTTGACGTGATTTTGACGTATGACCTTGGCGTGACCTTGAAATATCCTCCGCCCCAAAAACCAATCTGGGCGATTCCGTGGAGCGAAATATACACGTTCCTTTTACGTAACCGGCGTAATAACGCTTCCTAGGCGTGATTTTGACGTATGACCTTGGCGTGACCTTGAAATGACCTCCGCCACAAAATCCAATCTGGGCGACTCCGTGGAGCGAAAGAAACACGTTCCTTTGATGTAACCGGCGTAATAACGCTTCCTTGGCGTGATATTGAAGTATGACCTTGGCGTGACCTTGAAATGACCTCCACCCCAAAAACCATTCTGGACGACTCCGTGGACCGATAGAAACACGTTCCTTTGACGTAACCGGTGTAATAACGCTTCCTTGTCGTGATTTTGCCGTATGACCTTGGCGTGACCTTGAAATGACCTCCGCCACAAAAACCAATCTGGGCGACAGCGTGGAGCGAAAGAAACACGTTCCTTTGACGTAACCGGCGTAATAACGCTTCCTAGGCGTGATTTTGACGTATGACCCTGGCGTGACCTTGAAATGACCTCCATCCCAAAAACCAATCTGGGCGACTCCGTGGAGCGAAAGAAACAGGTTCCTTTGACGTAACCGGCGTAATAACGCCTCCTTGACGTGATTTTGATATATAACCTAAGCGTGACCTTGAAATGACTTCTACCCCAAAAATCAATCTGGGCGGCTCCATGGAACGAAAGAAACACGTTCCTTTGTCGCAACCGGCGTAATAACGCTTCCTTGGCGTGATTTTGACGTATGACCTTGGCGTGACCTTGAAATGACCACCATCCCATAAACTAATCTGGGCGACAGCGTGGAGCGAAAGAAACACGTTCCTTTGACGTAACCGGCGTAATAACGCTTCCTTGGCGTGATATTGACGTATGTCCTTGGCGTGACTTTGAAATGATCTCCACTCCAAAAACCAATCTGGGCGACTCCGTGGAGCGATAGAAACACGTTCCTTTGACTTAACCGGGGTAATAACGCTTCCTAGGCGTGATTTTGACGTATGACCCTGGCGTGACCTTGAAATGTCTTCTACCCCAAAAATCAATCTGGGCGACTCCATGGAACGAAAGAAACACGTTCCTTTGTCTCAACCGGCGTAATAACGCTTCCTAGGCGTGATTTTGACGTATGACCTTGGCGTGACCTTGAAATGACCTCCATCCCAAAAACCAATCTGGGCGACTCCGTGGAGCGAAAGAAACAGGTTCCTTTGACGTAACCGGCGTAATAACGCCTCCTTGACGTGATGTTGATATATAACCTTGGCGTGACCTTGAAATGACTTCTACACCAAAAACCAAACTGTCCGCCTCTGTGTAGCGAGAGAAACACGTTCCTTTGACGTTACCGGGGTAATATCGCCGCCTTTTCGTGACTTTGCCGTATGACCTTGGCGTGACCTTGAAATGACGTCCATCCCAAACACCAATCTTGGCGACTCCGTGGAGCGAAAGAAACAGGTTCCTTTGTCGTAACCGGCGTAATAACGCCTCCTTGACGTGATTTTGATATATAACCTTGGCGTGACCTTGAAATGTCTTCTACCCCAAGAATCAAACTGGGCGACTCCATGGAACGAAAGAAACACGTTCCTTTGTCGCAACCGGCGTAATAACGCTTCCTAGGCGTGATTTTGACGTATGACCTTGGCGTGACCTTGAAATGACCTCCATCCCAAAAACCAATCTGGGCGACAGCGTGGAGCGAAAGAAACACGTTCCTTTGATGTAACCGGCGTAATAACGCTTCCTTGGCGTGATATTGACGTATGACCTTGGCGTGACCTTGAAATGACCTCCACCCCAAAAACCAATCTGGGCGACTCCGTGGACCGATAGAAACACGTTCCTTTGACGTAACCGGTGTAATAACGCTTCCTTGACGTGATTTTGACGTATGACCTTGGCGTGACCTTGAAATGACCTCCGCCCCAAAAACCAATCTGTGCGACTCAATGGAGCGAAAGAAACAGGTTCCTTTAACGTCACCGGCGTAATAACGCATCCTCGACATGGTTTTGATATATAATCTTGGCGTGACCTTGGAATGACTTCTACCCCAAAAATCAATCTGGCGACTCCATGGAACGAAAGAAACATGTTCCTTTGTCGCAACCGGCGTAATAACGCTTCCTTGGCGTGATTTTGACGTCTGACCTTGGCGTGACCTTGAAATGACCTCCATCCCAAAAACCAATCTGGGCGACAGCGTGGAGCGAAAGAAACACGTTCCTTTGATGTAACCGGCGTAATAACGCTTCCTTGGCGTGATATTGACGTATGACCTTGGCGTGACCTTGAAATGACCTCCACCCCAAAAACCAATCTGGGCGACTCCGTGGACCGATAGAAACACGTTCCTTTGACGTAACCGGTGTAATAACGCTTCCTTGACGTGATTTTGACGTATGACCTTGGCGTGACCTTGAAATATCCTCCGCCCCAAAAACCAATCTGGGCGATTCCGTGGAGCGAAATATACACGTTCCTTTTACGTAACCGGCGTAATAACGCTTCCTAGGCGTGATTTTGACGTATGACCTTGGCGTGACCTTGAAATGACCTCCGCCACAAAATCCAATCTGGGCGACTCCGTGGAGCGAAAGAAACACGTTCCTTTGATGTAACCGGCGTAATAACGCTTCCTTGGCGTGATATTGAAGTATGACCTTGGCGTGACCTTGAAATGACCTCCACCCCAAAAACCATTCTGGACGACTCCGTGGACCGATAGAAACACGTTCCTTTGACGTAACCGGTGTAATAACGCTTCCTTGTCGTGATTTTGCCGTATGACCTTGGCGTGACCTTGAAATGACCTCCGCCACAAAAACCAATCTGGGCGACTCCGTGGAGCGAAAGAAACACGTTCCTTTGACGTAACCGGCGTAATAACGCTTCTTTGGCGTGATTTTGACGTATGACCTTTGCGTGACCTTGAAATGACCTCCGCCACAAAAACCAATCTGGGCGACTCCGTGGAGCGAAAGAAACACGTTCCTTTGACGTAACCGGCGTAATAACGCTTCTTTGGCGTGATTTTGACGTATGACCTTGGCGTGAACTTGAAATGACCTCCGCCACAAAATCCAATCTGGGCGACTCCGTGGAGCGAAAGAAACAGGTTCCTTTGTCGTAACCGGCGTAATAACGCCTCCTTGACGTGATTTTGATATATAACCTTGGCGTGACGTTGAAATGACGTCCATCCCAAACACCAATCTGGGCGACTCCGTGGAGCGAAAGAAACAGGTTCCTTTGTCGTAACCGGTGTAATAACGCTTCCTTGACGCGATTTTGACGTATGACCTTGGCGTGACCTTGAAATATCCTCCGCCCCAAAAACCAATCTGGGCGACTCCGTGGAGCGAAAGATACACGTTCCTTTTACGTAACCGGCGTAATAACGCTTCCGTGGCGTGATATTGATGTATGACCTTGGCGTGACATTGAAATGACCTCCACCCCAAAAACCAATCTGGGCGACTCCGTGGAGCGAATGAAACACGTTCCCTTGCAGTAACCGGGGTAATAACGCTTACTTGGCTAGATTTCGACGTATGACCTTGTTGTGACCTTGAAATGACTTCAACACCAAAAACCAACCTGTGCGCCCCTGAGTAGCGAAAGAAACACGTTCCTTTGACGTACCCGGCGTAATAACGCTTCTTTGGCGTGATTTTGACGTATGACCTTGGCGTGAGCTTGAAATGACCTCCGCCCAAAAACCAATTTGGGCGACTCCGTGGAGCGAAAGATACACGTTCCTTTTACGTAACCGGGGTAATAACGCTTTCTTGGCGTGATTTTGACGTATTACCTTGGCGTGACTCTGAAATGACCACTACCCCAAAAACCAACTTGGGCGACTCCGTGGAGCGAAAGAAACACGTTCCTTTGACGTAACCGGCGTAATAACTCTTCCTAGGCGTGATTTTGAAGTATGACCTTGGCGTGACCTTGAAATGACCTCCATCCCAAAAACCAATCTGGGCGACAGCGTGGAGCGAAAGAAACACGTTCCTTTAACGTAACCGGCGTAAGAACGCTTCCTTAACGTGATTTTGCCGTATGACCTTGGCCTGACCTTGAAATGACCTCCGCCCCAAAAACCAATCTGTGCGACTCCGTGGAGCGAAAGAAACACGTTCCTTTGACGTAACCGGGGTAATAACACTTTCTTGACGTGATTTTGACGTATTACCTTGGCGTGACCCTGGAATGACCACTACCCCAAAAACAAACTTGGGCGACTCCGTGGAACGAAAGAAACACGTTCCTTTAACGTAACCGGCGTAATAACGCTTCCTTGGCGTGATTTTGACGTATGACCTTGGCGTGACCTTGAAATGACCTCCGCCACAAAAACCAATCTGGGCGACTCCGTGGAGCGGAAGATACATGTTCCTTTTACGTAACCGGCGTAATAACGCTTCCTTGGCGTGATATTGACGTATGACCTTGGCGTGACCTTGAAATGACCTCCACCCCAAAAACCAATCTGATCGACTCAATGGAGCGAAAGAAACACGTTCCTTTGACGCCAGCGGCGTAATAACGCATCCTCAACATGATTTTGACGTATGACCTTGGCAAGACCTTGAAATGACCTCTACCCCAAAAACCAACCTGTGCGACTCCGTGGAGCGAAAGAAACACGTTCCCTTGCAATAACCGGGGTAATAACGCTTCCTAGGCTTGATTTCGACGTATGACCTTGGCGTGACCTTGAAATGACTTCTACACCAAAAACCAAACTGTGCGCCTCTGTGTAGCGAAAGAAACACGTTCCTTTGACGTAACCGGGGTCATAACGCCTCCTTTTCGTGATTTCGACGTATGACCTTGGCGTGACCTTGAAATGACGTCCATCCGAAACACCAATCTGGGCGACTCCGTGGAGCGAAAGAAACAGGTTCCTTTGACGTAACCGGCGTAATAACGCCTCCTTGACGTGATTTTGATATATAACCTTGGCGTGACCTTGAAATGGCTTCTACCCCAAAAATCAATCTGGGCGACTCCATGGAACGATAGAAACACGTTCCTTTCTCGCAACCCGCGTAATAACGCTTCCTTGGCGTGATTTTGACGTATGACCTTGGCGTGACCTTGAAATGACCTCCATCCCAAAAACCAATCTGGGCGACAGCGTGGAGCGAAAGAAACACGTTCCTTTGATGTAACCGGCGTAATAAGGCTTCCTTGGCGTGATTTTGACGTATGACCTTGGCGTGACCTTGAAATGACCTCCGCCACAAAATCCAATCTGGGCGACTCCGTGGAGCGAAAGAAACACGTTCCTTTGATGTAACCGGCGTAATAACGCTTCCTTGGCGTGATATTGAAGTATGACCTTGGCGTGACCTTGAAATGACCTCCACCCCAAAAACCATTCTGGACGACTCCGTGGACCGATAGAAACACGTTCCTTTGACGTAACCGGTGTAATAACGCTTCCTTGTCGTGATTTTGCCGTATGACCTTGGCGTGACCTTGAAATGACCTCCGCCACAAAAACCAATCTGGGCGACTCCGTGGAGCGAAAGAAACACGTTCCTTTGACGTAACCGGCGTAATAACGCTTCTTTGGCGTGATTTTGACGTATGACCTTTGCGTGACCTTGAAATGACCTCCGCCACAAAAACCAATCTGGGCGACTCCGTGGAGCGAAAGAAACACGTTCCTTTGACGTAACCGGCGTAATAACGCTTCTTTGGCGTGATTTTGACGTATGACCTTGGCGTGAACTTGAAATGACCTCCGCCACAAAATCCAATCTGGGCGACTCCGTGGAGCGAAAGAAACAGGTTCCTTTGTCGTAACCGGCGTAATAACGCCTCCTTGACGTGATTTTGATATATAACCTTGGCGTGACGTTGAAATGACGTCCATCCCAAACACCAATCTGGGCGACTCCGTGGAGCGAAAGAAACAGGTTCCTTTGTCGTAACCGGTGTAATAACGCTTCCTTGACGCGATTTTGACGTATGACCTTGGCGTGACCTTGAAATATCCTCCGCCCCAAAAACCAATCTGGGCGACTCCGTGGAGCGAAAGATACACGTTCCTTTTACGTAACCGGCGTAATAACGCTTCCGTGGCGTGATATTGATGTATGACCTTGGCGTGACATTGAAATGACCTCCACCCCAAAAACCAATCTGGGCGACTCCGTGGAGCGAATGAAACACGTTCCCTTGCAGTAACCGGGGTAATAACGCTTACTTGGCTAGATTTCGACGTATGACCTTGTTGTGACCTTGAAATGACTTCAACACCAAAAACCAACCTGTGCGCCCCTGAGTAGCGAAAGAAACACGTTCCTTTGACGTACCCGGCGTAATAACGCTTCTTTGGCGTGATTTTGACGTATGACCTTGGCGTGAGCTTGAAATGACCTCCGCCCAAAAACCAATTTGGGCGACTCCGTGGAGCGAAAGATACACGTTCCTTTTACGTAACCGGGGTAATAACGCTTTCTTGGCGTGATTTTGACGTATTACCTTGGCGTGACTCTGAAATGACCACTACCCCAAAAACCAACTTGGGCGACTCCGTGGAGCGAAAGAAACACGTTCCTTTGACGTAACCGGCGTAATAACTCTTCCTAGGCGTGATTTTGAAGTATGACCTTGGCGTGACCTTGAAATGACCTCCATCCCAAAAACCAATCTGGGCGACAGCGTGGAGCGAAAGAAACACGTTCCTTTAACGTAACCGGCGTAAGAACGCTTCCTTAACGTGATTTTGCCGTATGACCTTGGCCTGACCTTGAAATGACCTCCGCCCCAAAAACCAATCTGTGCGACTCCGTGGAGCGAAAGAAACACGTTCCTTTGACGTAACCGGGGTAATAACACTTTCTTGACGTGATTTTGACGTATTACCTTGGCGTGACCCTGGAATGACCACTACCCCAAAAACAAACTTGGGCGACTCCGTGGAACGAAAGAAACACGTTCCTTTAACGTAACCGGCGTAATAACGCTTCCTTGGCGTGATTTTGACGTATGACCTTGGCGTGACCTTGAAATGACCTCCGCCACAAAAACCAATCTGGGCGACTCCGTGGAGCGGAAGATACATGTTCCTTTTACGTAACCGGCGTAATAACGCTTCCTTGGCGTGATATTGACGTATGACCTTGGCGTGACCTTGAAATGACCTCCACCCCAAAAACCAATCTGATCGACTCAATGGAGCGAAAGAAACACGTTCCTTTGACGCCAGCGGCGTAATAACGCATCCTCAACATGATTTTGACGTATGACCTTGGCAAGACCTTGAAATGACCTCTACCCCAAAAACCAACCTGTGCGACTCCGTGGAGCGAAAGAAACACGTTCCCTTGCAATAACCGGGGTAATAACGCTTCCTAGGCTTGATTTCGACGTATGACCTTGGCGTGACCTTGAAATGACTTCTACACCAAAAACCAAACTGTGCGCCTCTGTGTAGCGAAAGAAACACGTTCCTTTGACGTAACCGGGGTCATAACGCCTCCTTTTCGTGATTTCGACGTATGACCTTGGCGTGACCTTGAAATGACGTCCATCCGAAACACCAATCTGGGCGACTCCGTGGAGCGAAAGAAACAGGTTCCTTTGACGTAACCGGCGTAATAACGCCTCCTTGACGTGATTTTGATATATAACCTTGGCGTGACCTTGAAATGGCTTCTACCCCAAAAATCAATCTGGGCGACTCCATGGAACGATAGAAACACGTTCCTTTCTCGCAACCCGCGTAATAACGCTTCCTTGGCGTGATTTTGACGTATGACCTTGGCGTGACCTTGAAATGACCTCCATCCCAAAAACCAATCTGGGCGACAGCGTGGAGCGAAAGAAACACGTTCCTTTGATGTAACCGGCGTAATAAGGCTTCCTTGGCGTGATATTGACGTATGACCTTGGCGTGACCTTGAAATGACCTCCACCCCAAAAACCCATCTGGGCGACTCCGTTGAGCGGTAGAAACACGTTCCTTTAACGTAACCGGCGTAAGAACGCTTCCTTAACGTGATTTTGCCGTATGACCTTGGCCTGACCTTGAAATGACCTCCGCCCCAAAAACCAATCTGTGCGACTCCGTGGAGCGAAAGAAACACGTTCCTTTGACGTAACCGGGGTAATAACGCTTTCTTGACGTGATTTTGACGTATTACCTTGGCGTGACCCTGGAATGACCACTACCCCAAAAACAAACTTGGGCGACTCCGTGGAACGAAAGAAACACGTTCCTTTAACGTAACCGGCGTAATAACGCTTCCTTGGCGTGATTTTGACGTATGACCTTGGCGTGACCTTGAAATGACCTCCGCCACAAAAACCAATCTGGGCGACTCCGTGGAGCGGAAGATACATGTTCCTTTTACGTAACCGGCGTAATAACGCTTCCTTGGCGTGATATTGACGTATGACCTTGGCGTGACCTTGAAATGACCTCCACCCCAAAAACCAATCTGATCGACTCAATGGAGCGAAAGAAACACGTTCCTTTGACGCCAGCGGCGTAATAACGCATCCTAAACATGATTTTGACGTATGACCTTGGCAAGACCTTGAAATGACCTCTACCCCAAAAACCAACCTGTGCGACTCCGTGGAGCGAAAGAAACACGTTCCCTTGCAATAACCGGGGTAATAACGCTTCCTAGGCTTGATTTCGACGTATGACCTTGGCGTGACCTTGAAATGACTTCTACACCAAAAACCAAACTGTGCGCCTCTGTGTAGCGAAAGAAACACGTTCCTTTGACGTAACCGGGGTCATAACGCCTCCTTTTCGTGATTTCGACGTATGACCTTGGCGTGACCTTGAAATGACGTCCATCCGAAACACCAATCTGGGCGACTCCGTGGAGCGAAAGAAACAGGTTCCTTTGACGTAACCGGCGTAATAACGCCTCCTTGACGTGATTTTGATATATAACCTTGGCGTGACCTTGAAATGGCTTCTACCCCAAAAATCAATCTGGGCGACTCCATGGAACGATAGAAACACGTTCCTTTCTCGCAACCCGCGTAATAACGCTTCCTTGGCGTGATTTTGACGTATGACCTTGGCGTGACCTTGAAATGACCTCCATCCCAAAAACCAATCTGGGCGACAGCGTGGAGCGAAAGAAACACGTTCCTTTGATGTAACCGGCGTAATAAGGCTTCCTTGGCGTGATATTGACGTATGACCTTGGCGTGACCTTGAAATGACCTCCACCCCAAAAACCCATCTGGGCGACTCCGTTGAGCGGTAGAAACACGTTCCTTTAACGTAACCGGCGTAATAACGCTTCCTTGACGTGATTTTGCCGTATGACCTTGGCCTGACCTTGAAATAACTTCCGCCCCAAAAACCAATCTGTGCGACTCCATGGAGCGAAAGAAACACGTTCCTTTGACGTAACCGGGGTAATAACGCTTTCTTGACGTGATTTTGACGTATTACCTTGGCGTGACCCTGAAATGACCACTACCCCAAAAACAAACTTGGGCGACTCCGTGGAACGAAAGAAACACGTTCCTTTAACGTAACCGGCGTAATAACGCTTCCTTGGCGTGATATTGACGTATGACCTTGGCGTGACCTTGAAATGACCTCCACCCCAAAAACCAATCTGGGCGACTCCGTTGAGCGGTAGAAACACGTTCCTTTGACGTAACCGGTGTAATAACGCTTCCTTGACGTGATTTTGCCGTATGACCTTGGCGTGAACTTGAAATATCCTACGCCCCAAAAACCAATCTGATCGACTCAATGGAGCGAAAGAAACAAGTTCCTTTGACGTCATCGGCATAATAACGCTTTCTTGACGTGATTTTGACGTATGACCTTGGCGCGAGCTTGAAATTACCTCCGCCACAAAAACCAACCTGTGCGACTCCGTGTAGCGAAAGAAACACGTTCCTTTGACGTAACCGCCGTAATAACGCTTTCTTGACGTGATTTTGACGTATTACCTTGGTTTGACCTTGAAATGACCTTAGCCCCAAAATCCAATCTGGGCGACTCGGTGGAGCGAAAGAATCACGTTCCTTTGACCTTACCGGAGTAATGACGGTTCCTTGACGTGATTTTGACTTATGACCTTGGCGTGAGCTTGAAATGACCTCCACCTCAAAAACCAATCTGGGCGACTCCGTGGAGCGAAAGAAACACGTTCCTTTGACGTAACCGGGGTAATAACGCTTTCTTGACGTGATTTTGACGTATTACCTTGGTGTGACCTTGATATGACCTCCGCCCCAAAATCCAATCAGGGCGACTCGGTGGAGCGAAAGAAACAGGTTCCTTTGACGTAACCGGCGTAATAACTCTTCCTAGGCGTGATTTTGAAGTATGACCTTGGCGCGAGCTTGAAATTACCTCCGCCACAAAAACCAACCTGTGCGACTCCGTGTAGCGAAAGAAACACGTTCCTTTAACGTAACTGGCGTAAGAACGCTTCCTTAACGTGATTTTGCCGTATAACTTTGGCCTGACCTTGAAATGACCTCCGCCCCAAAAACCAATCTGTGCGACTCCGTGGAGCGAAAGAAACACGTTCCTTTGACGTAACCGGGGTAATAACGCTTTCTTGACGTGATTTTGACGTATTACCTTGGCGTGACCCTGAAATGACCACTACCCCAAAAACAAACTTGGGCGACTCCGTGGAACGAAAGAAACACGTTCCTTTGACGCCAGCGGCGTAATAACGCATCCTCAACATGATTTTGACGTATGACCTTGGCAAGACCTTGAAATGACCTCTACCCCAAAAACCAACCTGTGCGACTCCGTGGAGCGAATGAAACACGTTCCCTTGCAATAACCGGGGTAATAACGCTTCCTAGGCTTGATTTCGACGTATGACCTTGGCGTGACCTTGAAATGACTTCTACACCAAAAACGAACTGTGCGCCTCTGTGTAGCGAAAGAAACACGTTCCTTTGACGTAACCGGGGTCATAACGCCTCCTTTTCGTGATTTCGACGTATGACCTTGGCGTGACCTTGAAATGACCTCCGCCACAAAAACCAATCTGGGCGACTCCGTGGAGCGAAAGAAACACGTTCCTTTGACGTAACCGGCGTAATAACGCTTCTTTGG
The DNA here is from genome assembly GCF_051020955.1 of Megalopta genalis. Taxonomy (NCBI): domain Eukaryota; kingdom Metazoa; phylum Arthropoda; class Insecta; order Hymenoptera; family Halictidae; genus Megalopta; species Megalopta genalis. Next base: position 115,876 of record NW_027476392.1, on the reverse strand, counting down.
CGTGATTTTGACGTATGACCTTGGCGTGAACTTGAAATGACCTCCGCCACAAAATCCAATCTGGGCGACTCCGTGGAGCGAAAGAAACAGGTTCCTTTGTCGTAACCGGCGTAATAACGCCTCCTTGACGTGATTTTGATATATAACCTTGGCGTGACGTTGAAATGACGTCCATCCCAAACACCAATCTGGGCGACTCCGTGGAGCGAAAGAAACAGGTTCCTTTGTCGTAACCGGTGTAATAACGCTTCCTTGACGCGATTTTGACGTATGACCTTGGCGTGACCTTGAAATATCCTCCGCCCCAAAAACCAATCTGGGCGACTCCGTGGAGCGAAAGATACACGTTCCTTTTACGTAACCGGCGTAATAACGCTTCCGTGGCGTGATATTGATGTATGACCTTGGCGTGACATTGAAATGACCTCCACCCCAAAAACCAATCTGGGCGACTCCGTGGAGCGAATGAAACACGTTCCCTTGCAGTAACCGGGGTAATAACGCTTACTTGGCTAGATTTCGACGTATGACCTTGTTGTGACCTTGAAATGACTTCAACACCAAAAACCAACCTGTGCGCCCCTGAGTAGCGAAAGAAACACGTTCCTTTGACGTACCCGGCGTAATAACGCTTCTTTGGCGTGATTTTGACGTATGACCTTGGCGTGAGCTTGAAATGACCTCCGCCCAAAAACCAATTTGGGCGACTCCGTGGAGCGAAAGATACACGTTCCTTTTACGTAACCGGGGTAATAACGCTTTCTTGGCGTGATTTTGACGTATTACCTTGGCGTGACTCTGAAATGACCACTACCCCAAAAACCAACTTGGGCGACTCCGTGGAGCGAAAGAAACACGTTCCTTTGACGTAACCGGCGTAATAACTCTTCCTAGGCGTGATTTTGAAGTATGACCTTGGCGTGACCTTGAAATGACCTCCATCCCAAAAACCAATCTGGGCGACAGCGTGGAGCGAAAGAAACACGTTCCTTTAACGTAACCGGCGTAAGAACGCTTCCTTAACGTGATTTTGCCGTATGACCTTGGCCTGACCTTGAAATGACCTCCGCCCCAAAAACCAATCTGTGCGACTCCGTGGAGCGAAAGAAACACGTTCCTTTGACGTAACCGGGGTAATAACACTTTCTTGACGTGATTTTGACGTATTACCTTGGCGTGACCCTGGAATGACCACTACCCCAAAAACAAACTTGGGCGACTCCGTGGAACGAAAGAAACACGTTCCTTTAACGTAACCGGCGTAATAACGCTTCCTTGGCGTGATTTTGACGTATGACCTTGGCGTGACCTTGAAATGACCTCCGCCACAAAAACCAATCTGGGCGACTCCGTGGAGCGGAAGAAACACGTTCCTTTGACGCCAGCGGCGTAATAACGCATCCTCAACATGATTTTGACGTATGACCTTGGCAAGACCTTGAAATGACCTCTACCCCAAAAACCAACCTGTGCGACTCCGTGGAGCGAAAGAAACACGTTCCCTTGCAATAACCGGGGTAATAACGCTTCCTAGGCTTGATTTCGACGTATGACCTTGGCGTGACCTTGAAATGACTTCTACACCAAAAACCAAACTGTGCGCCTCTGTGTAGCGAAAGAAACACGTTCCTTTGACGTAACCGGGGTCATAACGCCTCCTTTTCGTGATTTCGACGTATGACCTTGGCGTGACCTTGAAATGACGTCCATCCGAAACACCAATCTGGGCGACTCCGTGGAGCGAAAGAAACAGGTTCCTTTGACGTAACCGGCGTAATAACGCCTCCTTGACGTGATTTTGATATATAACCTTGGCGTGACCTTGAAATGGCTTCTACCTCAAAAATCAATCTGGGCGACTCCATGGAACGATAGAAACACGTTCCTTTCTCGCAACCCGCGTAATAACGCTTCCTTGGCGTGATTTTGACGTATGACCTTGGCGTGACCTTGAAATGACCTCCATCCCAAAAACCAATCTGGGCGACAGCGTGGAGCGAAAGAAACACGTTCCTTTGATGTAACCGGCGTAATAAGGCTTCCTTGGCGTGATATTGACGTATGACCTTGGCGTGACCTTGAAATGACCTCCACCCCAAAAACCCATCTGGGCGACTCCGTTGAGCGGTAGAAACACGTTCCTTTAACGTAACCGGCGTAAGAACGCTTCCTTAACGTGATTTTGCCGTATGACCTTGGCCTGACCTTGAAATGACCTCCGCCCCAAAAACCAATCTGTGCGACTCCGTGGAGCGAAAGAAACACGTTCCTTTGACGTAACCGGGGTAATAACGCTTTCTTGACGTGATTTTGACGTATTACCTTGGCGTGACCCTGGAATGACCACTACCCCAAAAACAAACTTGGGCGACTCCGTGGAACGAAAGAAACACGTTCCTTTAACGTAACCGGCGTAATAACGCTTCCTTGGCGTGATTTTGACGTATGACCTTGGCGTGACCTTGAAATGACCTCCGCCACAAAAACCAATCTGGGCGACTCCGTGGAGCGGAAGATACATGTTCCTTTTACGTAACCGGCGTAATAACGCTTCCTTGGCGTGATATTGACGTATGACCTTGGCGTGACCTTGAAATGACCTCCACCCCAAAAACCAATCTGATCGACTCAATGGAGCGAAAGAAACACGTTCCTTTGACGCCAGCGGCGTAATAACGCATCCTAAACATGATTTTGACGTATGACCTTGGCAAGACCTTGAAATGACCTCTACCCCAAAAACCAACCTGTGCGACTCCGTGGAGCGAAAGAAACACGTTCCCTTGCAATAACCGGGGTAATAACGCTTCCTAGGCTTGATTTCGACGTATGACCTTGGCGTGACCTTGAAATGACTTCTACACCAAAAACCAAACTGTGCGCCTCTGTGTAGCGAAAGAAACACGTTCCTTTGACGTAACCGGGGTCATAACGCCTCCTTTTCGTGATTTCGACGTATGACCTTGGCGTGACCTTGAAATGACGTCCATCCGAAACACCAATCTGGGCGACTCCGTGGAGCGAAAGAAACAGGTTCCTTTGACGTAACCGGCGTAATAACGCCTCCTTGACGTGATTTTGATATATAACCTTGGCGTGACCTTGAAATGGCTTCTACCCCAAAAATCAATCTGGGCGACTCCATGGAACGATAGAAACACGTTCCTTTCTCGCAACCCGCGTAATAACGCTTCCTTGGCGTGATTTTGACGTATGACCTTGGCGTGACCTTGAAATGACCTCCATCCCAAAAACCAATCTGGGCGACAGCATGGAGCGAAAGAAACACGTTCCTTTGATGTAACCGGCGTAATAAGGCTTCCTTGGCGTGATATTGACGTATGACCTTGGCGTGACCTTGAAATGACCTCCACCCCAAAAACCCATCTGGGCGACTCCGTTGAGCGGTAGAAACACGTTCCTTTAACGTAACCGGCGTAATAACGCTTCCTTGACGTGATTTTGCCGTATGACCTTGGCCTGACCTTGAAATAACTTCCGCCCCAAAAACCAATCTGTGCGACTCCATGGAGCGAAAGAAACACGTTCCTTTGACGTAACCGGGGTAATAACGCTTTCTTGACGTGATTTTGACGTATTACCTTGGCGTGACCCTGAAATGACCACTACCCCAAAAACAAACTTGGGCGACTCCGTGGAACGAAAGAAACACGTTCCTTTAACGTAACCGGCGTAATAACGCTTCCTTGGCGTGATATTGACGTATGACCTTGGCGTGACCTTGAAATGACCTCCACCCCAAAAACCAATCTGGGCGACTCCGTTGAGCGGTAGAAACACGTTCCTTTGACGTAACCGGTGTAATAACGCTTCCTTGACGTGATTTTGCCGTATGACCTTGGCGTGAACTTGAAATATCCTACGCCCCAAAAACCAATCTGATCGACTCAATGGAGCGAAAGAAACAAGTTCCTTTGACGTCATCGGCATAATAACGCTTTCTTGACGTGATTTTGACGTATGACCTTGGCGCGAGCTTGAAATTACCTCCGCCACAAAAACCAACCTGTGCGACTCCGTGTAGCGAAAGAAACACGTTCCTTTGACGTAACCGCCGTAATAACGCTTTCTTGACGTGATTTTGACGTATTACCTTGGTTTGACCTTGAAATGACCTTAGCCCCAAAATCCAATCTGGGCGACTCGGTGGAGCGAAAGAATCACGTTCCTTTGACCTTACCGGAGTAATGACGGTTCCTTGACGTGATTTTGACTTATGACCTTGGCGTGACCTTGAAATGACCTCCACCTCAAAAACCAATCTGGGCGACTCCGTGGAGCGAAAGAAACACGTTCCTTTGACGTAACCGGGGTAATAACGCTTTCTTGACGTGATTTTGACGTATTACCTTGGTGTGACCTTGATATGACCTCCGCCCCAAAATCCAATCAGGGCGACTCGGTGGAGCGAAAGAAACAGGTTCCTTTGACGTAACCGGCGTAATAACTCTTCCTAGGCGTGATTTTGAAGTATGACCTTGGCGCGAGCTTGAAATTACCTCCGCCACAAAAACCAACCTGTGCGACTCCGTGTAGCGAAAGAAACACGTTCCTTTAACGTAACTGGCGTAAGAACGCTTCCTTAACGTGATTTTGCCGTATAACTTTGGCCTGACCTTGAAATGACCTCCGCCCCAAAAACCAATCTGTGCGACTCCGTGGAGCGAAAGAAACACGTTCCTTTGACGTAACCGGGGTAATAACGCTTTCTTGACGTGATTTTGACGTATTACCTTGGCGTGACCCTGAAATGACCACTACCCCAAAAACAAACTTGGGCGACTCCGTGGAACGAAAGAAACACGTTCCTTTGACGCCAGCGGCGTAATAACGCATCCTCAACATGATTTTGACGTATGACCTTGGCAAGACCTTGAAATGACCTCTACCCCAAAAACCAACCTGTGCGACTCCGTGGAGCGAATGAAACACGTTCCCTTGCAATAACCGGGGTAATAACGCTTCCTAGGCTTGATTTCGACGTATGACCTTGGCGTGACCTTGAAATGACTTCTACACCAAAAACGAACTGTGCGCCTCTGTGTAGCGAAAGAAACACGTTCCTTTGACGTAACCGGGGTCATAACGCCTCCTTTTCGTGATTTCGACGTATGACCTTGGCGTTCCCTTTAAATGACGTCCATCTGAAACACCAATCTGGGCGACTCCGTGGAGCGAAAGAAACAGGTTCCTTTGACGTAACCGGCGTAATAACGCCTCCTTGACGTGATTTTGATATATAACCTTGGCGTGACCTTGAAATGGTTTCTACCCCAAAAATCAATCTGGGCGACTCCATGGAACGAAAGAAACACGTTCCTTTCTCGCAACCCGCGTAATAACGCTTCCTTGGCGTGATTTTGACGTATGACCTTGGCGTGACCTTGAAATGACCTCCATCCCAAAAACCAATCTGGGCGACAGCGTGGAGCGAAAGAAACGCGTTCCTTTGACGTAACCGGCGTAATAACGCTTCCTTGACGTGATTTTGCCGAATGACCTTGGCGTGAGCTTGAAATGACCTCCACCCCAAAAACCAATCTGGGCGACTCCGTGGAGCGGTAGAAACACGTTCCTTTGACGTAACCGGTGTAATAACGCTTCCTTGACGTGATTTTGCCGTATGACTTTGGCGTGAACTTGAAATATCCTACGCCCCAAAAACCAATCTGATCGACTCAATGGAGCGAAAGAAACAAGTTCCTTTGACGTCATCGGCATAATAACGCTTTTTTGACGTGATTTTGACGTATGACCTTGGCGCGAGCTTGAAATTACCTCCGCCACAAAAACCAACCTGTGCGACTCCGTGTAGCGAAAGAAACACGTTCCTTTGACGTAACCGCCGTAATAACGCTTCCTTGGCGTGATTTTGACGTATGACCTTGGCGTGACCTTGAAATGACTTCCACCCCAAAAACCAATCTGGGCGACTCCGTGGAGCTAAAGAAACACGTTCCTATGACGCAACCGGCGTAATAACGCTTCCTTGGCGTGATTTTGACGTATGATCTTGGTGTGACCTTGAAATGACCTCCACCCCAAAAACCAATCTGGGCGACTGCGTGGAGCGAAAGAAACACGTTCCTTTGACGTAACCGACGTAATGACGCTTCCTTGGCGTGATTTTGACGTATGACCTTGGCGTGACCTTAAAATGACCTCCGCCCCAAAAACCAATCTGTGCGACTCAATGGGGCGAAAGAAACACGTTCTTTTGTCGTAACCGGCGTAATAACGCTTCCTTGACGTGATTTTGACGTATTACCTTGGTTTGACCTTGAAATGACCTCCGCCCCAAAATCCAATCTGGGCGACTCGGTGGAGCGAAAGAATCACGTTCCTTTGACCTTACCGGAGTAATAACGGTTCCTTGACGTGATTTTGACTTATGACCTTGGCGTGACCTTGTAATGACCTCCACCTCAAAAACCAATCTGGGCGACTCCGTGGAGCGAAAGAAACACGTTCCTTTGACGTAACCGGGGTAATAACGCTTTCTTGACGTGATTTTGACGTATTACCTTGGTGTGACCTTGATATGACCTCCGTCCCAAAATCCAATCAGGGCGACTCGGTGGAACGAAAGAAACACGTTCCTTTGACGTAACCGGGGTAATAACGATTCCTTGACGTGATTTTGCCGTATGACCTTGGCGTGACCTTGAAATGACCTCTACCCCAAAAACCAACCTGTGCGACTCCGTGGAGCGAATGAAACACGCTCCCTTGCAGTAACCGGTGTAATAACGCTTCCTTGGCTTGATTTCGACGTATGACCTTGGCGTGACCTTGAAATGACTTCCATCCCAAAAATCAATCTGGGCGACTCCGTGGAGCGAAACAAACATGTTCCATTGACGTAACCGGCGTAATAACGCTTCTTTGGCGTGATTTCGACGTATGACCTTGGCGTGATCTTGAAATATCCTCCGCCCCAAAAACCAATCTGGTGGACTCAATGTAGCGAAATAAACAGGTTCCTTTGACGTAACCGGCGTAATAACGCCTCCTTGACGTGATTTTGATATATAACATTGGCGTGACCTTGAAATGACTTCTACCCCAAAAATCAATCTGGACGACTCCATGGAACGAAAGAAACACGTTCCTTTGTCGCAACCGGCGTAATATCGCTTCCTTGGCGTGATTTTGGCGTATCACCTTGGCGTGAGCTTGAAATGACCTCCACCCCAAAAGCCAATCTGGGCGACAGCGTTGAGCGAAAGAAACACGTTCCTTTGACGTAACCGGCGTAATAACGCTTCCTTGTCGTGATTTTGCCGTATGACCTTGGCGTGACCTTGAATTGACCTCCGCCCCAAAAACCAATCTGTGCGACTCCATGGAGCGAAAGAATCACTTTCCTTTGACGTAACCGGCGTAATAACGCTTCTTTGGCGTGATTTTGACGTATGACATTGGCGTGACTTTGAAATGAACTTCACCCCAAAAACCAATCTGGGCGACTCCGTAGAGCGAAAGAAACACGTTCCTTTTTCGTAACCGGGGTAATAACACATTCTTGACGTGATTTTGACGTATGACCTTGGCGTAACCTTGAAATGACCTCCACCCCAAAAACCATTCTGGGCGACTCCGTGGAGCGAAAGAAACACGTTCCTTTTTCGTAACCGGGCTAATAACGCATTCTTGACGTGATTTTGACGTATGACCTTGGCATAACCTTGAAATGACCTCCACGCCAAAAACCAATCTGGGCGACTCCGTGGAGCGAAAGAAACGCGTTCCTTCGACGTAACCGGCGTAATAACGCTTCCTTGACGTGATTTTGCCGTATGACCTTGGCGTGACCTTGAAATGACCTCCATCCCAAAAACCAATCTGGGCGACAGCGTGTAGGGAAAGAAACACGTTCTTTTGTCGTAACCGGCGTAATAACGCTTCCTTGACGTGATTTTGTCGTATTACCTTGGCGTGACCCTGAAATGACCACTACCCCAAAAACCAACTTGGGCGACTCCGTGGAGCGAAAGAAACACGTTACTTTGACGTAACCGGCGCAATGAAGCTTCCTTGGCGTGATATTAACGTATGACCTTGGCGTGACATTGAAATGACCTACACCCCAAAAACCAATCTGGGCGACTCCGTGGAGCGATAGAAACACGTTCCTTTGACGTAACCGGTGTAATAATGCTTACTCAACGTGATTTTGACGTGTGATCTTGTCGTGACATTGAAATGACCTCCGCCACAAAAACCAATCTGGGCGACCCTGTGGAGCGAAAGAAACACGTTCCTTTGACGTAACCGGGGTAATAACGCTTCCTTGACGTGATTTTGCCGTATGACCTTGGCGTGACCTTGAAATGACCTCCGCCCCAAAAGCCAATTTGTGCGACTCCATGGAGCGAAAGAAACACGTTCCTTTGACGTAACCGGCATAATAACTCTTCCCAGGCGTGATTTTGAAGTATGACCTTGGCGTTACCTTGAAATGTCCTCCAACCCAACAACCGATCTGGGCGACTCGGTGCAGCGAAAGAAACACGTTCCTTTGACGTAACCGGCATAATAACTCTTCCTAGGCGTGATTTTGAAGTATGACCTTGGCGTGACCTTGAAATGTCCTCCATCCCTAAAACCAATCTGGGCGACTCCGTGGAACGAAAGAAACGCGTTCCTTCGACGTAACCGGCGTAATAACGCTTCCTTGACGTGATTTTGCCGTATGACCTTGGCGTGACCTTGAAATGACCTCCGCCCCAAAAACCAATTTGTGCGACTCCATGGAGCGAAAGAAACACGTTCCTTTGACGTAACCGGCGTAATAACGCTTCTTTGGCGTGATTTTGACGTATGACCTTGGGCGTGAGCTTGAAATGACCTCCGCCACAAAAACCAATCTGTACGACCCAATGGAGCGAAAGAAACACGTTCTTTTGACGTAACCGGGGTAATAACGCTCTCTTGACGTGATTTTGACGTATTACCTTGGTGTGACCTTGAAATGACCTCCGCCCCAAAATCCAATCTGGGCGACTCGGTGGAGCGAAAGAATCACGTTCCTTTGACCTAACCGGAGTAATAACGGTTCCTTGACGTGATTTTGACGTATGACCTTGGTGTGACCTTGAAATGACGTCCACCCCAAACACCAATCTGGGCGACTCCGTGGAGCGAAAGAAACAGGTTCCTTTGTCGTAACCGGCGTAATAACGCCTCCTTGACGTGATTTTGATATATAACCTTGGCGTGACCTTGAAATGTCTTCTACCCCAAAAATCAATCTGGGCGACTCCATGGAACGAAAGAAACAAGTTCCTTTGTCGCAACCGGCGTAATAACGCTTCCTTGGCGTGATTTTGCCGTATGACCTTGGCGTGACCTTGAAATGACCTCCATCCCAAAAACCAATCTGGACGACAGCGAGGAGCGAAAGAAACACGTTCCTTTGACGTAACCGGCGTAATAACGCTTCCTTGACGTGATTTTGCCGTATGATCTTGGCGTGACCTTGAAATGACCTCCATCCCAAAAACCAATCTGGGCGACTCCGTGGAGCGAAAGAAACACGTTCCTTTGACGTAACCGGCGTAATAACGCTTCTTTGGCGTGATTTTGACGTATGACCTTGGCGTGAGCTTGAAATGACCTCCGCCACAAAAACCAATCTGGGCGACTCCGTGGAGCGAAAGAAACACGTTCCTATGACGTAACCGGCGTAATAACGCTTCCTTGGCGTGAATTGGACGTATGACCTCGGCGTGCCCTTGAAATGACCTCCATCCCAAAAACCAATCTGGGCGACAACGTGGAGCGAAAGAAACACGTTCCTTTGACGTAACCGGGGTAATAACGCTTCCTTGGCGTGATTTTGACGTATGACCTTGGCGTGACCTTTAAATGACATCCACCCCAAAAACCAATCTGGGCGACTCCGTGGAGCGAAAGAAACACGTTCCTGTAACGTAACCGGCGTAATAACGCTTCCTTGACGTGATTTTGCCGCATGACCTTGGCGTGACCTTGAAATGACCTCCACCCCAAAAACCAACTTGGGCTACTCCATGGAGCGAAAGAAACACGTTCCTTTGACGTAACCGGCGTAATAACGCATCCTCAACATGATTTTGACGTATGACCTTGGCAAGACCTTGAAATGACCTCCGCCCCAAAAACCAACCTGTGCGACTCCGTGGAGAGAATGAAACACGTTCTTTTGACGTAACCGGCGTAATAACGCTTCCTTGACGTGATTTTGTCGTATTACCTTGGCGTGACCCTGAAATGACCACTACCCCAAAAAGCAACTTGGGCGACTCCGTGGAGCGAAAGAAACACGTTCCTTTGACGTAACCGGCGTAATGAAGCTTCCTTGGCGTGATATTAACGTATGACCTTGGCGTGACCTTGAAATGACCTCCACCCCAAAAACCAATCTGGGCGACTCCGTGGACCGATAGAAACACGTTCCTTTGACGTAACCGGTGTAATAACGCTTCCTTGACGTGATTTTGACGTATGACCTTGGCGTGACCTTGAAATATCCTCCGCCCCAAAAACCAATCTGGGCGACTCCGTGGAGCGAAAGATACTCGTTCCTTTTACGTAACCGGCGTAATAAGGCTTCCTAGGCGTGATTTTGACGTATGACCTTGGCGTGACCTTGAAATGACCTCCATCCCAAAAACCAATCTGGGCGACAGCGTGGAGCGAAAGAAACACGTTCCTTTGATGTAACCGGCGTAATAACGCTTCCTTGGCGTGATATTGACGTATGACCTTGGCGTGACCTTGAAATGACCTCCACCCCAAAAACCAATCTGGGCGACTCCGTGGACCGATAGAAACACGTTCCTTTGACGTAACCGGTGTAATAACGCTTCCTTGACGTGATTTTGACGTATGACCTTGGCGTGACCTTGAAATATCCTCCGCCCCAAAAACCAATCTGGGCGACTCCGTGGAGCGAAAGATACACGTTCCTTTTACGTAACCGGCGTAATAACGCTTCCTTGGCGTGATATTGACGTATGACCTTGGCGTGACCTTGAAATGACCTCCATCCCAAAAACCAATCTGTGCGACAGCGTGGAGCGAAAGAAACACGTTCCTTTGACGTAACCGGCGTAATAACGCTTCTTTGGCGTGATTTTGACGTATGACCTTGGCGTGAGCTTGAAGTGACCTCCGCCACAAAAACCAACCTGGGCTACAGCGTGGAGCGAAAGAAACGTGTTCCTTTGACGTAACCGGCGTAATAACGCTTCCTTGACGTGATTTTGCCGTATGACCTTGGCGTGACCTTGAAATGACCTCCGCCCCAAAAACCAACCTGTGCGACTCCGTGGAAAGAATGAAACACGTTCCCTTGCAGTAACCGGGGTAATAACGCTTCCTTGGCATGATTTCGACGTATGACCTTGGCGTGACCTTGAAATATCCTCCGCCCCAAAAACCAATCTGGGCGACTCCGTGGAGCGAAAGATACACGTTCCTTTTACGTAACCGGCGTAATAACGCTTCCTTGGCGTGATATTGACGTATGACCTTGGCGTGACCTTGAAATGACTTCTACATCAAAAACCAACCTGTGCGCCTCTGTGTAGCGAAAGAAACACGTTCCTTAAACGTAACCGGGGTAATAACGCCTCCTTTTCGTGATTTTGACGTATGACCTTGGCGTGACCTTGAAATGACGTCCATCCAAAAAACCAATCTGAGCGACTCCGTGGAGCGAAAGAAACAGGTTCCTTTGACGTAACCGGCGTAATAACGCTTCCTTGACGTGAGTTTGCCGTATGACCTTGGCGTGACCTTGAAATGACCTCCGCCCCAAAAACCAATCTGTGCGACTCCATGGAGCGAAAGAATCACTTTCCTTTGACGTAACCGGCGTAATAACGCTTCTTTGGCGTGATTTTGACGTATGACCTTGGGCGTGAGCTTGAAATGACCTCCGCCACAAAAACCAATCTGGGCGACTCCGTGGAGCGAAAGATACACGTTCCTTTTACGTAACCGGGGTAATAACGCTTTCTTGGCGTGATTTTGACGTATTACCTTGGCGTGACTCTGAAATGACCACTACCCCAAAAACCATCTTGGGCGACGCCGTGGGGCGAAAGAAACACGCTCCTTTGACGTAACTGGCGTAATAACGCTTCCTAGGCGTGATTTTGACGTATGACCTTGGCGTGACCTTGAAATGACCTCCATCCCAAAAACCAATCTGGGCGACAGCGTGGAGCGAAAGAAACACGTTCCTTTAACGTAACCGGCGTAATAACGCATCCTCGACATGATTTTGACGTATTACCTTGGCGTGACCTTGAAATGACTTCCATCTCAAAAACCATTCTGGGCTACTCCATGGAGCGAAAGAAACACGTTCCTTTGACGTAACCGGCGTAATAACGCTTCTTTGGCGTGATTTTGACGTATGACCTTGGCGTGAGCTTGAAGTGACCTCCGCCACAAAAACCAACCTGGGCTACAGCGTGGAGCGAAAGAAACGTGTTCCTTTGACGTAACCGGCGTAATAACGCTTCCTTGACGTGATTTTGCCGTATGACCTTGGCGTGACCTTGAAATGACCTCCGCCCCAAAAACCAATCTGTGCGACTCCATGGAGCGAAAGAAACACGTTCCTTTGACGTAACCGGCGTAATAACGCATCCTCAACATGATTTTGACGTATGACCTTGGCAAGACCTTGAAATGACCTCTACCCCAAAAAGCAACTTGGGCGACTCCGTGGAGCGAAAGAAACACGTTCCTTTGACGTAACCGGCGTAATGAAGCTTCCTTGGCGTGATATTAACGTATGACCTTGGCGTGACCTTGAAATGACCTCCACCCCAAAAACCAATCTGGGCGACTCCGTGGAGCGATAGAAACACGTTCCTTTGACGTAACTGGTGTAATAATGCTTACTCAACGTGATTTTGACGTGTGATCTTGTCGTGACATTGAAATGACCTCCGACACAAAAACCAATCTGGGCGACCCTGTGGAGCGAAAGAAACACGTTCCTTTGACGTAACCGGGGTAATAACGCTTTTTTGACGTGATTTTGACGTATTACCTTGGTGTGACCTTGAAATGACCTCCGCCCCAAAATCCAATCTGGGCGACTCGGTGGAGCGAAAGAATCACGTTCCTTTGACCTAACCTGGGTAATAACGCTTCCTTGACGTGATTTTGACATATGACCTTGGCGTGACCTTGAAATGACCTCCGCCCCAAAAACCAATCTGTGCGACACCATGGAGCGAAAGAAACACGTTCCTTTGACGTAACCGGCGTAATGAAGCTTCCTTGGCGTGATATTAACGTATGACCTTGGCGTGACCTTGAAATGACCTCCACCCCAAAAACCAATCTGGGCGACTCCGTGGAGCGATAGAAACACGTTCCTTTGACGTAACTGGTGTAATAATGCTTACTCAACGTGATTTTGACGTGTGATCTTGTCGTGACATTGAAATGACCTCCGACACAAAAACCAATCTGGGCGACCCTGTGGAGCGAAAGAAACACGTTCCTTTGACGTAACCGGGGTAATAACGCTTTTTTGACGTGATTTTGACGTATTACCTTGGTGTGACCTTGAAATGACCTCCGCCCCAAAATCCAATCTGGGCGACTCGGTGGAGCGAAAGAATCACGTTCCTTTGACCTAACCTGGGTAATAACGCTTCCTTGACGTGATTTTGACATATGACCTTGGCGTGACCTTGAAATGACCTCCGCCCCAAAAACCAATCTGTGCGACACCATGGAGCGAAAGAAACACGTTCCTTTGACGTAACCGGCGTAATAACGCTTCCTTGACGTGATTTTGCCGTATGACCTTGGCGTGACCTTGAAATGACCTCCGCCCCAAAAACCAATCTGTGCGACTCCATGGAGCGAAAGAAACACGTTCCTTTGACGTAACCGGCGTAATAACGCATCCTCAACATGATTTTGACGTATGACCTTGGCAAGACCTTGAAATGACCTCTACCCCAAAAAGCAACTTGGGCGACTCCGTGGAGCGAAAGAAACACGTTCCTTTGACGTAACCGGCGTAATGAAGCTTCCTTGGCGTGATATTAACGTATGACCTTGGCGTGACCTTGAAATGACCTCCACCCCAAAAACCAATCTGGGCGACTCCGTGGAGCGATAGAAACACGTTCCTTTGACGTAACTGGTGTAATAATGCTTACTCAACGTGATTTTGACGTGTGATCTTGTCGTGACATTGAAATGACCTCCGACACAAAAACCAATCTGGGCGACCCTGTGGAGCGAAAGAAACACGTTCCTTTGACGTAACCGGGGTAATAACGCTTTTTTGACGTGATTTTGACGTATTACCTTGGTGTGACCTTGAAATGACCTCCGCCCCAAAATCCAATCTGGGCGACTCGGTGGAGCGAAAGAATCACGTTCCTTTGACCTAACCTGGGTAATAACGCTTCCTTGACGTGATTTTGACATATGACCTTGGCGTGACCTTGAAATGACCTCCGCCCCAAAAACCAATCTGTGCGACACCATGGAGCGAAAGAAACACGTTCCTTTGACGTAACCGGCGTAATAAGGCTTCTTTGGCGTGATTTTGACGTATGACCTTGACGTGACCTTGAAATGACCTCCACCCCAAAAACCAATCTGGACGACTCCGTGGACCGATAGAAACTCGTTCCTTTGACGTAACCGGTGTAATAACGCTTCCTTGACGTGATTTTGACGTATGACCTTGGCGTGACCTTGAAATATCCTCCGCCCCAAAAACCAATCTGGGCGACTCCGTGGAGCGAAAGATACACGTTCCTTTTACGTAACCGGCGTAATAACGCTTCCTTGGCGTGATATTGACGTATGACCTTGGCAAGACCTTGATATGACCTCTACTCAAAAAACCAACCTGTGCGACTCCGTGGAGCGAATGAAACACGTTCCCTTGCAGTAACCGGGGTAATAACGCTTACTTGGCTTGAATTCGACGTATGACCTTGGCGTGACCTTGAAATGACTTCTACATCAAAAACCAACCTGTGCGCCTCTGTGTAGCGAAAGAAACACGTTCCTTTGACGTAACCGGGGTAATAACGCCTCCTTTTCGTGATTTTGACGTATGACCTTGGCGTGACCTTGAAATGACGTCCATCCAAAAAACCAATCTGAGCGACTCCGTGGAGCGAAAGAAACAGGTTCCTTTGACGTAACCGGCGTAATAACGCTTCCTTGACGTAAGTTTGCCGTATGACCTTGGCGTGACCTTGAAATGACCTCCGCCCCAAAAACCAATCTGTGCGACTCCATGGAGCGAAAGAATCACTTTCCTTTGACGTAACCGGCGTAATAACGCTTCTTTGGCGTGATTTTGACGTATGACCTTGGGCGTGAGCTTGAAATGACCTCCACCACAAAAACCAATCTGGGCGACTCCGTGGAGCGAAAGATACACGTTCCTTTTACGTAACCGGGGTAATAACGCTTTCTTGGCGTGATTTTGACGTATTACCTTGGCGTGACTCTGAAATGACCACTACCCCAAAAACCATCTTGGGCGACGCCGTGGAGCGAAAGAAACACGCTGCTTTGACGTAACTGGCGTAATAACGCTTCCTAGGCGTGATTTTGACGTATGACCTTGGCGTGACCTTGAAATGACCTCCATCCCAAAAACCAATCTGGGCGACAGCGTGGAGCGAAAGAAACACGTTCCTTTAACGTAACCGGCGTAATAACGCATCCTCGACATGATTTTGACGTATTACCTTGGCGTGACCTTGAAATGACTTCCATCTCAAAAACCATTCTGGGCTACTCCATGGAGCGAAAGAAACACGTTCCTTTGACGTAACCGGGGTAATAACGCATTCTTGACGTGATTTTGATATATAACCTTGGCGTGACCTTGAAATGACTTCTACACCAAAAATCAATCTGGGCGACTCCATGGAACGAAAGAAACACGTTCCTTTGTGACAACCGGCGTAATAACGCTTCCTTGGCGTGATTTTGACGTATGACCTTGGCAAGACCTTGAAATGACCTCTACCCCAAAAACCAACCTGTGCGACCCCGTGGAGAGAATGAAACACGTTCTTTTGACGTAACCGGCGTAATAACGCTTCCTTGACGTGATTTTGTCGTATTACCTTGGCGTGACCCTGAAATGACCACTACCCCAAAAACCAACTTGGGCGACTCCGTGGAGCGAAAGAAACACGTTCCTTTGACGTAACCGGCGTAATGAAGCTTCCTTGGCGTGATATTAACGTTTGACATTGGCGTGACCTTGAAATGACCTCCACCCGAAAAAACCATCTGGGCGACTCCGTGGAGCGATAGAAACACGTTCCTTTGACGTAACCGGTGTAATAATGCTTACTCAACGTGATTTTGACGTGTGATCTTGGCGTGACCTTGAAATATCCTCCGCCCCAAAAACCAATCTGGGCGGCTCCGTGGAGCGAAAGATACACGTTCCTTTTACGTAACCGGCATAATAACGCTTCCTTGGCGTGATATTGACGTATGACCTTGGCGTGACCTTGAAATGACCTCCACCCCAAAAACCAATCTGGGGGACTCCGTGGAGCGAATGAAACACGTTCCCTTGCAGTAAACGGGGTAATAACGCTTACTTGGCGTGAATTGGACGTATGACCTCGGCGTGACCTTGAAATGACCTCCATCCCAAAAACCAAACTGGGCGACAGCGTGGAGCGAAAGAAACACGTTCCTTTGACGTAACCGGGGTAATAACGCTTCCTTGACGTGATTTTGACATATGACCTTGGCGTGACCTTGAAATGACCTCCGCCCCAAAAACCAATCTGTGCGACACCATGGAGCGAAAGAAACACGTTCCTTTGACGTAACCGGCGTAATAAGGCTTCTTTGGCGTGATTTTGACGTATCACCTTGGCGTGAGCTTGAAATGACCTCCGCCACAAAAACCAATCTGTGCGACTCCGTGGAGCGAAAGAAACACGTTCCTTTGACGTAACCGGGGTAATAACGCTTCCTTGGCGTGATTTTGACGTATGACCTTGGCGTGACCTTGAAATGACCTCCATCCCAAAAACCAATCTGGGCGACAGCGTGGAGCGAAAGAAACACGTTCTTTTGACGTAACCGGCGTAATAACGCTTCCTTGACGTGATTTTGTCGTATTACCTTGGCGTGACCCTGAAATGACCATTACCCCAAAAACCAACTTGGGCGACTCCGTGGAGCGAAAGAAACACGTTCCTTTGTCGCAACCGGCATAATAACGCTTCCTTGGCGTGATTTTGACGTATGACCTTGGCGTGACCTTGAAATGACCTCCATCCCAAAAACCAATCTGGGCGACAGCGTGGAGCGAAAGAAACACGTTCTTTTGACGTAACCGGCGTAATAACGCTTCCTTGACGTGATTTTGTCGTATTACCTTGGCGTGACCCTGAAATGACCATTACCCCAAAAACCAACTTGGGCGACTCCGTGGAGCGAAAGAAACACGTTCCTTTGACGTAACCGGCGTAATGAAGCTTCCTTGGCGTGATATTAACGTATGACCTTGGCGTGACCTTGAAATGACCTCCACCCCAAAAACCAGTGTGGGCGACTCCGTGGAGCGATAGAAACACGTACCTTTGACGTAACCGGTGTAATAATGCTTACTCAACGTGATTTTGACGTGTGATCTTGTCGTGACATTGAAATGACCTCCGCCACAAAATCCAATCTGGGCGACCCTGTGGAGCGAAAGAAACACGTTCCTTTGACGTAACCGGGGTAATAACGCTTCCTTGACGTGATTTTGACATATGACCTTGGCGTGACCTTGAAATGACCTCCGCCCCAAAAACCAATCTGTGCGACACCATGGAGCGAAAGAAACACGTTCCTTTGACGTAACCGGCGTAATAAGGCTTCTTTGGCGTGATTTTGACGTATCACATTGGCGTGAGCTTGAAATGACCTCCGCCACAAAAACCAATCTGTGCGACTCCGTGGAGCGAAAGAAACACGTTCCTTTGACGTAACCGGGGTAATAACGATTCCTTGGCGTGATTTTGACGTATTACGTTGGCGTGACCCTGAAATGACCACTACCCCAAAATCAAACTTGGGCGACTCCGTGGAACGAAAGAAACACGTTCCTTTAACGTAACCGGCGTAATAACGCTTCCATGGCGTGATTTTGACGTATGACCTTGGCGTGAACTTGAAATGACCTCCGCAACAAAAACCAATCTGGGCGACTCCATGGAACGAAAGAAACACGTTCCTTTGTCGCAACCGGCATAATAACGCTTCCTTGGCGTGATTTTGACGTATGACCTTGGCGTGACCTTGAAATGACCTCCATCCCAAAAACCAATCTGGGCGACAGCGTGGAGCGAAAGAAACACGTTCGTTTGACGTAACCGGCGTAATAACGCTTCCTAGGCGTGATTTTGACGTATGACCCTGGCGTGACCTTGAAATGACCTCCATCCCAAAAACCAATCTGGGCGACCCCGTGGAGCGAAAGAAACAGGTTCCTTTGACGTAACCGGCGTAATAACGCCTCCTTGACGTGATTTTGATATATAACCTTGGCGTGACCTTGAAATGACTTCTACACCAAAAATCAATCTGGGCGACTCCATGGAACGAAAGAAACACGTTCCTTTGTCGCAACCGGCGTAATAACGCTTCCTTGGCGTGATTTTGACGTATGACCTTGGCGTGACCTTGAAATGACCTCCATCCCAAAAACCAATCTGGGCGACAGCGTGGAGCGAAAGAAACACGTTCCTTTGACGTAACCGGCGTAATAACGCTTCTTTGGCGTGATTTTGACGTATGACCTTGGCGTGAGCTTGAAGTGACCTCCGCCACAAAAACCAACCTGGGCTACAGCGTGGAGCGAAAGATACGTGTTCCTTTGACGTAACCGGCGTAATAACGCTTCCTGATGCGTGATTTTGACGTATGACCTTGGCGTGAGCTTGAAGTGACCTCCGCCACAAAAACCAATCTGGGCGACAGCGTGGAGCGAAAGAAACACGTTCCTTTGATGTAACCGGCGTAATAACGCTTCCTTGGCGTGATATTGACGTATGACCTTGGCGTGACCTTGAAATGACCTCCATCCCAAAAACCAATCTGGGCGACAGCGTGGAGCGAAAGAAACACGTTCCTTTGACGTAACCGGTGTAATAACGCTTCCTTGACGTGATTTTGACGTATGACCTTGGCGTGACCTTGAAATATCCTCCGCCCCAAAAACCAATCTGGGCGACTCCGTGGAGCGAAAGATACACGTTCCTTTTACGTAACCGGCGTAATAACGCTTCCTAGGCGTGATTTTGACGTATGACCTTGGCGTGACCTTGAAATGACCTCCATCCCAAAAACCAATCTGGGCGACAGCGTGGAGCGAAAGAAACACGTTCCTTTGATGTAACCGGCGTAATAACGCTTCCTTGGCGTGATATTGACGTATGACCTTGGCGTGACCTTGAAATGACCTCCACCCCAAAACCAATCTGGGCGACTCCGTGGACCGATAGAAACACGTTCCATTGACGTAACCGGCGTAATAACGCTTCTTTGACGTGATTTTGACGTATGACCTTGGCGTGATCTTGAAATATCCTCCGCCCCAAAAACCAATCTGGTCGACTCAATGTAGCGAAATAAACAGGTTCCTTTGACGTAACCGGCGTAATAACGCATCCTGGACATGATTTTGACGTATGACCTTGGCAAGACCTTGATATGACCTCTACTCAAAAAACCAACCTGTGCGACTCCGTGGAGCGAATGAAACACGTTCCCTTGCAGTAACCGGGGTAATAACGCTTACTTGGCTTGAATTCGACGTATGACCTTGGCGTGACCTTGAAATGACTTCTACATCAAAAACCAACCTGTGCGCCTCTGTGTAGCGAAAGAAACACGTTCCTTTGACGTAACCGGGGTAATAACGCCTCCTTTTCGTGATTCTGACGTATGACCTTGGCGTGACCTTGAAATGACGTCCATCCAAAAAACCAATCTGAGCGACTCCGTGGAGCGAAAGAAACAGGTTCCTTTGACGTAACCGGCGTAATAACGCCTCCTTGACGTGATTTTGATATATAACCTTGGCGTGACCTTGAAATGACTTCTACCCCAAAAATCAATCTGGACGACTCCATGGAACGAAAGAAACACGTTCCTTTGTCGCAACCGGCGTAATAACGCTTCCTTGTCGTTATTTTGACGTATGACCTTGGCGTGACCTTGAAATGACCTCCATCCCAAAAACCAATCTGGGCGACAGCGTTGAGCGAAAGAAACACTTTCCTTTGACGTAACCGGCGTAATAACGCTTCTTTGGCGTGATTTTGACGTACGACCTTGGGCGTGAGCTTGAAATGACCTCCGCCACAAAAACCAATCTGGGCGACTCCGTGGAGCGAAAGATACACGTTCCTTTTACGTAACCGGGGTAATAACGCTTTCTTGGCGTGATTTTGACGTATTACCTTGGCGTGACTCTGAAATGACCACTACCCCAAAAACCATCTTGGGCGACGCCGTGGAGCGAAAGAAACACGCTCCTTTGACGTAACCGGCGTAATAACGCTTCCTAGGCGTGATTTTGACGTATGACCTTGGCGTGACCTTGAAATGACCTCCATCCCAAAAACCAATCTGGGCGACAGCGTGGAGCGAAAGAAACACGTTCCTTTAACGTAACCGGCGTAATATCGCATCCTCGACATGATTTTGACGTATGACCTTGGCGTGACCTTGAAATGACCTCCATCCCAAAAACCAATCTGGGCGGCAGCGTGGAGCGAAAGAAACACGTTCCTTTGACGTAACCGGTGTAATAACGCTTCCTTGACGTGATTTTGACGTATGACCTTGGCGTGACCTTGAAATATCCTCCGCCCCAAAAACCAATCTGGGCGACTCCGTGGAGCGAAAGATACACGTTCCTTTTACGTAACCGGCGTAATAACGCTTCCTAGGCGTGATTTTGACGTATGACCTTGGCGTGACCTTGAAATGACCTCCATCCCAAAAACCAATCTGGGCGACAGCGTGGAGCGAAAGAAACACGTTCCTTTGATGTAACCGGCGTAATAACGCTTCCTTGGCGTGATATTGACGTATGACCTTGGCGTGACCTTGAAATGACCTCCACCCCAAAACCAATCTGGGCGACTCCGTGGACCGATAGAAACACGTTCCATTGACGTAACCGGCGTAATAACGCTTCTTTGGCGTGATTTTGACGTATGACCTTGGCGTGATCTTGAAATATCCTCCGCCCCAAAAACCAATCTGGTCGACTCAATGTAGCGAAATAAACAGGTTCCTTTGACGTAACCGGCGTAATAACGCATCCTGGACATGATTTTGACGTATGACCTTGGCAAGACCTTGATATGACCTCTACTCAAAAAACCAACCTGTGCGACTCCGAGGAGCGAATGAAACACGTTCCCTTGCAGTAACCGAGGTAATAACGCTTACTTGGCTTGAATTCGACGTATGACCTTGGCGTGACCTTGAAATGACCTCCATCCCAAAAACCAATCTGAGCGACAGCGTGGAGCGAAAGAAACACGTTCCTTTGACGTAACCGGCGTAATAACGCTTCTTTGGCGTGATTTTGACGTATGACCTTGGCGTGAGCTTGAAGTGACCTCCGCCACAAAAACCAACCTGGGCTACAGCGTGGAGCGAAAGAAACGTGTTCCGTTGACGTAACCGGCGTAATAACGCTTCCTTGACGTGATTTTGCCGTATGACCTTGGCGTGACCTTGAAATGACCTCCGCCCCAAAAACCAATCTGTGCGACTCCATGGAGCGAAAGAAACACGTTCCATTTTCGTAACCGGGGTAATAACGCATTCTTAACGTGATTTTGACGTATGACCTTGGCGTGATCTTGAAGTGACCTCCACCAAAAAAACCAATCTGGGCGACTCCGTGGAACGAAAGAAACACGTTCCTTCGACGTAACCGGGGTAATAACGCTTCCTTGGCGTGATTTTGACGTATCACCTTGGCGTGAGCTTGAAATGACCTCCGCCACAAAAACCAATCTGTGCGACTCCGTGGAGCGAAAGATACACGTTCCTTTTACGTAACCGGGGTAATAACGCTTTCTTGGCGCGATTTTGACGTATTACCTTGGCGTGACTCTGAAATGACCACTACCCCAAAAACCATCTTGGGCGACTCCGTGGAACGAAAGAAACACGTTCCTTTAACGTAACCGGCGTAATAACGCTTCCTTGGCGTGATATTGACGTATGACCTTGGCGTGACCTTGAAATGACCTCCACCCCAAAAACCAATCTGGGCGACTCCGTGGACCGATAGAAACACGTTCCTTTGACGTAACCGGTGTAATAACGCTTCCTTGACGTGATTTTGACGTATGACCTTGGCGTGACCTTGAAATTTCCTCCGCCCCAAAAACCAATCTGGGCGACTCCGTGGAGCGAAAGATACACGTTCCTTTTACGTAACCGGCGTAATAACGCTTCCTAGGCGTGATTTTGACGTATGACCTTGGCGTGACCTTGAAATGACCTCCATCCCAAAAACCAATCTGGGCGACAGCGTGGAGCGAAAGAAACACGTTCCTTTGATGTAACCGGCGTAATAACGCTTCCTTGACGTGATTTTGCCGTATGACCTTGGCGTGACCTTGAAATGACCTCCGCCCCAAAAACCAATCTGTGCGACTCCATGGAGCGAAAGAATCACTTTCCTTTGACGTAACCGGCGTAATAACGCTTCTTTGGCGTGATTTTGATGTATGACCTTGGGCGTGAGCTTGAAATGACCTCCGATACAAAAACCAATCTGGGCGACTCCGTGGAGCGAAAGATACACGTTCCTTTTACGTAACCGGGGTAATAACGCTTTCTTGGCGTGATTTTGACGTATTACCTTGGCGTGACTCTGAAATGACCACTACCCCAAAAACCATCTTGGGCGACGCCGTGGAGCGAAAGAAACACGCTCCTTTGACGTAACCGGCGTAATAACGCTTCCTAGGCGTGATCTTGACGTATGACCTTGGCGTGACCTTGAAATGACCTCCATCCCAAAAACCAATCTGGGCGACAGCGTGGAGCGAAAGAAACACGTTCCTTTAACGTAACCGGCGTAATAACGCATCCTCGACATGATTTTGACGTATTACCTTGGCGTGACCTTGAAATGACTTCCATCTCAAAAACCATTCTGGGCTACTCCATGGAGCGAAAGAAACACGTTCCTTTGACGTAACCGGGGTAATAACGCATTCTTGACGTGATTTTGATATATAACCTTGGCGTGACCTTGAAATGACTTCTACACCAAAAATTAATCTGGGCGACTCCATGGAACGAAAGAAACACGTTCCTTTGTCGCAACCGGCGTAATAACGCTTCCTTGGCGTGATTTTGACGTATGACCTTGGCGTGAGCTTGAAGTGACCTCCGCCACAAAAACCAACCTGGGCTACAGCGTGGAGCGAAAGAAACGTGTTCCGTTGACGTAACCGGCGTAATAACGTTCTTTGGCGTGATTTTGCCGTATGACCTTGGCGTGACCTTGAAATGACCTCCGCCCCAAAAACCAATCTGTGCGACTCCATGGAGCGAAAGAAACACGTTCCTTTGACGTAACCGGCGTAATAACGCATCCTCAACATGATTTTGACGTATGACCTTGGCAAGACCTTGAAATGACCTCTACCCCAAAAACCAACCTGTGCGACACCGTGGAGAGAATGAAACACGTTCCCTTGCAGTAACCGGGGTAATAACGCTTCCTTGGCATGATTTCGACGTATGACCTTGGCGTGACCTTGAAATGACCTCCATCCCAAAAACCAAACTGTGCGCCTCTGTGTAGCGAGAGAAACACGTTCCTTTGACGTTACCCGGGTAATAACGCCGCCTTTTCGTGACTTTGACGTATGACCTTGGCGTGACCTTGAAATGACGTCCACCCCAAACACCAATCTGGGCGACTCCGTGGAGCGAAAGAAACAGGTTCCTTTGTCGTAACCGGCGTAATAACGCCTCCTTGACGTGATTTTGATATATAACCTTGGCGTGACCTTGAAATGTCTTCTACCCCAAAAATCAATCTGGGCGACTCCATGGAACGAAAGAAACAAGTTCCTTTGTCGCAACCGGCGTAATAACGCTTCCTTGGCGTGATTTTGACGTATGACCTTGGCGTGACCTTGAAATGACCTCCATCCCAAAAACCAATCTGGGCGACAGCGTGGAGCGAAAGAAACACGTTCCTTTGACGTAACCGGCGTAATAACGCTTCTTTGGCGTGATTTTGACGTATGACCTTGGCGTGAGCTTGAAGTGACGTCCGCCACAAAAACCAACCTGGGCTACAGCGTGGAGCGAAAGAAACGTGTTCCTTTGACGTAACCGGCGTAATAACGCTTCCTGATGCGTGATTTTGACGTATGACCTTGGCGTGACCTTGAAATGACCTCCATCCCAAAAACCAATCTGGGCGACAGCGTGGAGCGAAAGAAACACGTTCCTTTGATGTAACCGGCGTAATAACGCTTCCTTGGCGTGTTATTGACGTATGACCTTGGCGTGACCTTGAAATGACCGCCACCCCAAAAACCAATCTGGGCGACTCCGTGGACCGATAGAAACACGTTCCTTTGACGTAATCGGTGTAATAACGCTTCCTTGACGTGATTTTGACGTATGACCTTGGCGTGACCTTAAAATATCCTCCGCCCCAAAAACCAATCTGGGCGACTCCGTGGAGCGAAAGATACACGTTCCTTTTACGTAACCGGCGTAATAACGCTTCCTAGGCGTGATTTTGACGTATGACCTTGGCGTGACCTTGAAATGACTTCTACATCAAAAACCAACCTGTGCGCCTCTGTGTAGCGAAAGAAACACGTTCCTTTGACGTAACCGGGGTAATAACGCCTCCTTTTCGTGATTCTGACGTATGACCTTGGCGTGGCCTTGAAATGACGTCCATCCAAAAAACCAATCTGAGCGACTCCGTGGAGCGAAAGAAACAGGTTCCTTTGACGTAAACGGCGTAATAACGCCTCCTTGACGTGATTTTGATATATATCCTTGGCGTGACCTTGAAATGACTTCTACCCCAAAAATCAATCTGGACGACTCCATGGAACGAAAGAAACACGTTCCTTTGTCGCAACCGGCGTAATAACGCTTCCTTGTCGTGATTTTGACGTATGACCTTGGCGTGACCTTGAAATGACCTCCATCCCAAAAACCAATCTGGGCGACAGCGTTGAGTGAAAGAAACACTTTCCTTTGACGTAACCGGCGTAATAACGCTTCTTTGGCGTGATTTTGACGTATGACCTTGGGCGTGAGCTTGAAATGACCTCCGCCACAAAAACCAATCTGGGCGACTCCGTGGAGCGAAAGATACACGTTCCTTTTACGTAACCGGGGTAATAACGCTTTCTTGGCGTGATTTTGACGTATTACCTTGGCGTGACTCTGAAATGACCACTACCCCAAAAACCATCTTGGGCGACGCCGTGGAGCGAAAGAAACACGCTCCTTCGACGTAACCGGCGTAATAACGCTTCCTAGGCGTGATTTTGACGTATGACCTTGGCGTGACCTTGAAATGACCTCCATCCCAAAAACCAATCTGGGCGACAGCGTGGAGCGAAAGAAACACGTTCCTTTAACGTAACCGGCGTAATAACGCATCCTCGACATGATTTTGACGTATTACCTTGGCGTGACCTTGAAATGACTTCCATCTCAAAAACCATTCTGGGCTACTCCATGGAGCGAAAGAAACACGTTCCTTTGACGTAACCGGGGTAATAACGCATTCTTGACGTGATTTTGATATATAACCTTGGCGTGACCTTGAAATGACTTCTACACCAAAAATCAATCTGGGCGACTCCATGGAACGAAAGAAACACGTTCCTTTGTCGCAACCGGCGTAATAACGCTTCCTTGGCGTGATTTTGACGTATGACCTTGGCGTGACCTTGAAATGACCTCCATCCCAAAAACCAATCTGAGCGACAGCGTGGAGCGAAAGAAACACGTTCCTTTGACGTAACCGGCGTAATAACGCTTCTTTGGCGTGATTTTGACGTATGACCTTGGCGTGAGCTTGAAGTGACCTCCGCCACAAAAACCAACCTGGGCTACAGCGTGGAGCGAAAGAAACGTGTTCCGTTGACGTAACCGGCGTAATAACGCTTCCTTGACGTGATTTTGCCGTATGACCTTGGCGTGACCTTGAAATGACCTCCGCCCCAAAAACCAATCTGTGCGACTCCATGGAGCGATAGAAACACGTTCCTTTTTCGTAACCGGGGTAATAACGCATTCTTAACGTGATTTTGACGTATGACCTTGGCGTGATCTTGAAGTGACCTCCACCAAAAAAACCAATCTGGGCGACTCCGTGGAACGAAAGAAACACGTTCCTTCGACGTAACCGGGGTAATAACGCTTCCTTGGCGTGATTTTGACGTATGACCTTGGCGTGACCTTGAAATATCCTCCGCCCCAAAAACCAATCTGGGCGACTCCGTGGAGCGAAAGATACACGTTCCTTTTACGTAACCGGCGTAACAACGCTTCCTAGGCGTGATTTTGACGTATGACCTTGGCGTGACCTTGAAATGACCTCCATCCCAAAAACCAATCTGGGCGACAGCGTGGAGCGAAAGAAACACGTTCCTTTGATGTAACCGGCGTAATAACGCTTCCTTGGCGTGATATTGACGTATGACCTTGGCGTGACCTTGAAATGACCTCCACCCCAAAAACCAATCTGGGCGACTCCGTGGACCGATAGAAACACGTTCCTTTGACGTAACCGGTGTAATAACGCTTCCTTGACGTGATTTTGACGTATGACCTTGGCGTGACCTTGAAATGACTTCTACATCAAAAACCAACCTGTGCGCCTCTGTGTAGCGAAAGAAACACGTTCCTTTGACGTAACCGGGGTAATAACGCCTCCTTTTCGTGATTTTGACGTATGACCTTGGCGTGACCTTGAAATGACGTCCATCCAAAAAACCAATCTGAGCGACTCCGTGGAGCGAAAGAAACAGGTTCCTTTGACGTAACCGGCGTAATAACGCTTCCTTGACGTGAGTTTGCCGTATGACCTTGGCGTGACCTTGAAATGACCTCCGCCCCAAAAACCAATCTGTGCGACTCCATGGAGCGAAAGAATCACTTTCCTTTGACGTAACCGGCGTAATAACGCTTCTTTGGCGTGATTTTGACGTATGACCTTGGGCGTGAGCTTGAAATGACCTCCGCCACAAAAACCAATCTGGGCGACTCCGTGGAGCGAAAGATACACGTTCCTTTTACGTAACCGGGGTAATAACGCTTTCTTGGCGTGATTTTGACGTATTACCTTGGCGTGACTCTGAAATGACCACTACCCCAAAAACCATCTTGGGCGACGCCGTGGGGCGAAAGAAACACGCTCCTTTGACGTAACTGGCGTAATAACGCTTCCTAGGCGTGATTTTGACGTATGACCTTGGCGTGACCTTGAAATGACCTCCATCCCAAAAACCAATCTGGGCGACAGCGTGGAGCGAAAGAAACACGTTCCTTTAACGTAACCGGCGTAATAACGCATCCTCGACATGATTTTGACGTATTACCTTGGCGTGACCTTGAAATGACTTCCATCTCAAAAACCATTCTGGGCTACTCCATGGAGCGAAAGAAACACGTTCCTTTGACGTAACCGGGGTAATAACGCATTCTTGACGTGATTTTGATATATAACCTTGGCGTGACCTTGAAATGACTTCTACACCAAAAATCAATCTGGGCGACTCCATGGAACGAAAGAAACACGTTCCTTTGTCGCAACCGGCGTAATAACGCTTCCTTGGCGTGATTTTGACGTATGACCTTGGCGTGACCTTGAAATGACCTCCATCCCAAAAACCAATCTGAGCGACAGCGTGGAGCGAAAGAAACACGTTCCTTTGACGTAACCGGCGTAATAACGCTTCTTTGGCGTGATTTTGACGTATGACCTTGGCGTGAGCTTGAAGTGACCTCCGCCACAAAAACCAACCTGGGCTACAGCGTGGAGCGAAAGAAACGTGTTCCTTTGACGTAACCGGCGTAATAACGCTTCCTTGACGTGATTTTGCCGTATGACCTTGGCGTGACCTTGAAATGACCTCCGCCCCAAAAACCAATCTGTGCGACTCCATGGAGCGAAAGAAACACGTTCCTTTGACGTAACCGGCGTAATAACGCATCCTCAACATGATTTTGACGTATGACCTTGGCAAGACCTTGAAATGACCTCTACCCCAAAAACCAACCTGTGCGACTCCGTGGAGAGAATGAAACACGTTCTTTTGACGTAACCGGCGTAATAACGCTTCCTTGACGTGATTTTGTCGTATTACCTTGGCGTGACCCTGAAATGACCACTACCCCAAAAAGCAACTTGGGCGACTCCGTGGAGCGAAAGAAACACGTTCCTTTGACGTAACCGGCGTAATGAAGCTTCCTTGGCGTGATATTAACGTATGACCTTGGCGTGACCTTGAAATGACCTCCACCCCAAAAACCAATCTGGGCGACTCCGTGGAGCGATAGAAACACGTTCCTTTGACGTAACTGGTGTAATAATGCTTACTCAACGTGATTTTGACGTGTGATCTTGTCGTGACATTGAAATGACCACCGACACAAAAACCAATCTGGGCGACCCTGTGGAGCGAAAGAAACACGTTCCTTTGACGTAACCGGGGTAATAACGCTTTTTTGACGTGATTATGACGTATTACCTTGGTGTGACCTTGAAATGACCTCCGCCCCAAAATCCAATCTGGGCGACTCGGTGGAGCGAAAGAATCACGTTCCTTTGACCTAACCTGGGTAATAACGCTTCCTTGACGTGATTTTGACATATGACCTTGGCGTGACCTTGAAATGACCTCCGCCCCAAAAACCAATCTGTGCGACACCATGGAGCGAAAGAAACACGTTCCTTTGACGTAACCGGCGTAATAAGGCTTCTTTGGCGTGATTTTGACGTATGACCTTGACGTGACCTTGAAATGACCTCCACCCCAAAAACCAATCTGGACGACTCCGTGGACCGATAGAAACTCGTTCCTTTGACGTAACCGGTGTAATAACGCTTCCTTGACGTGATTTTGACGTATGACCTTGGCGTGACCTTGAAATATCCTCCGCCCCAAAAACCAATCTGGGCGACTCCGTGGAGCGAAAGATACACGTTCCTTTTACGTAACCGGCGTAATAACGCTTCCTTGGCGTGATATTGACGTATGACCTTGGCAAGACCTTGATATGACCTCTACTCAAAAAACCAACCTGTGCGACTCCGTGGAGCGAATGAAACACGTTCCCTTGCAGTAACCGGGGTAATAACGCTTACTTGGCTTGAATTCGACGTATGACCTTGGCGTGACCTTGAAATGACTTCTACATCAAAAACCAACCTGTGCGCCTCTGTGTAGCGAAAGAAACACGTTCCTTTGACGTAACCGGGGTAATAACGCCTCCTTTTCGTGATTTTGACGTATGACCTTGGCGTGACCTTGAAATGACGTCCATCCAAAAAACCAATCTGAGCGACTCCGTGGAGCGAAAGAAACAGGTTCCTTTGACGTAACCGGCGTAATAACGCTTCTTTGGCGTGATTTTGACGTATGACCTTGGGCGTGAGCTTGAAATGACCTCCGCCACAAAAACCAATCTGGGCGACTCCGTGGAGCGAAAGATACACGTTCCTTTTACGTAACCGGGGTAATAACGCTTTCTTGGCGTGATTTTGACGTATTACCTTGGCGTGACTCTGAAATGACCACTACCCCAAAAACCATCTTGGGCGACGCCGTGGAGCGAAAGAAACACGCTGCTTTGACGTAACTGGCGTAATAACGCTTCCTAGGCGTGATTTTGACGTATGACCTTGGCGTGACCTTGAAATGACCTCCATCCCAAAAACCAATCTGGGCGACAGCGTGGAGCGAAAGAAACACGTTCCTTTAACGTAACCGGCGTAATAACGCATCCTCGACATGATTTTGACGTATTACCTTGGCGTGACCTTGAAATGACTTCCATCTCAAAAACCATTCTGGGCTACTCCATGGAGCGAAAGAAACACGTTCCTTTGACGTAACCGGGGTAATAACGCATTCTTGACGTGATTTTGATATATAACCTTGGCGTGACCTTGAAATGACTTCTACACCAAAAATCAATCTGGGCGACTCCATGGAACGAAAGAAACACGTTCCTTTGTGACAACCGGCGTAATAACGCTTCCTTGGCGTGATTTTGACGTATGACCTTGGCAAGACCTTGAAATGACCTCTACCCCAAAAACCAACCTGTGCGACTCCGTGGAGAGAATGAAACACGTTCTTTTGACGTAACCGGCGTAATAACGCTTCCTTGACGTGATTTTGTCGTATTACCTTGGCGTGACCCTGAAATGACCACTACCCCAAAAACCAACTTGGGCGACTCCGTGGAGCGAAAGAAACACGTTCCTTTGACGTAACCGGCGTAATGAAGCTTCCTTGGCGTGATATTAACGTTTGACATTGGCGTGACCTTGAAATGACCTCCACCCGAAAAAACCATCTGGGCGACTCCGTGGAGCGATAGAAACACGTTCCTTTGACGTAACCGGTGTAATAATGCTTACTCAACGTGATTTTGACGTGTGATCTTGGCGTGACCTTGAAATATCCTCCGCCCCAAAAACCAATCTGGGCGGCTCCGTGGAGCGAAAGATACACGTTCCTTTTACGTAACCGGCATAATAACGCTTCCTTGGCGTGATATTGACGTATGACCTTGGCGTGACCTTGAAATGACCTCCACCCCAAAAACCAATCTGGGGGACTCCGTGGAGCGAATGAAACACGTTCCCTTGCAGTAAACGGGGTAATAACGCTTACTTGGCGTGAATTGGACGTATGACCTCGGCGTGACCTTGAAATGACCTCCATCCCAAAAACCAAACTGGGCGACAGCGTGGAGCGAAAGAAACGTGTTCCTTTGACGTAACCGGCGTAATAACGCTTCCTGATGCGTGATTTTGACGTATGACCTTGGCGTGACCTTGAAATGACCTCCATCCCAAAAACCAATCTGGGCGACAGCGTGGAGCGAAAGAAACACGTTCCTTTGATGTAACCGGCGTAATAACGCTTCCTTGGCGTGTTATTGACGTATGACCTTGGCGTGACCTTGAAATGACCGCCACCCCAAAAACCAATCTGGGCGACTCCGTGGACCGATAGAAACACGTTCCTTTGACGTAACCGGTGTAATAACGCTTCCTTGACGTGATTTTGACGTATGACCTTGGCGTGACCTTAAAATATCCTCCGCCCCAAAAACCAATCTGGGCGACTCCGTGGAGCGAAAGATACACGTTCCTTTTACGTAACCGGCGTAATAACGCTTCCTAGGCGTGATTTTGACGTATGACCTTGGCGTGACCTTGAAATGACTTCTACATCAAAAACCAACCTGTGCGCCTCTGTGTAGCGAAAGAAACACGTTCCTTTGACGTAACCGGGGTAATAACGCCTCCTTTTCGTGATTCTGACGTATGACCTTGGCGTGGCCTTGAAATGACGTCCATCCAAAAAACCAATCTGAGCGACTCCGTGGAGCGAAAGAAACAGGTTCCTTTGACGTAACCGGCGTAATAACGCCTCCTTGACGTGATTTTGATATATATCCTTGGCGTGACCTTGAAATGACTTCTACCCCAAAAATCAATCTGGACGACTCCATGGAACGAAAGAAACACGTTCCTTTGTCGCAACCGGCGTAATAACGCTTCCTTGTCGTGATTTTGACGTATGACCTTGGCGTGACCTTGAAATGACCTCCATCCCAAAAACCAATCTGGGCGACAGCGTTGAGCGAAAGAAACACTTTCCTTTGACGTAACCGGCGTAATAACGCTTCTTTGGCGTGATTTTGACGTATGACCTTGGGCGTGAGCTTGAAATGACCTCCGCCACAAAAACCAATCTGGGCGACTCCGTGGAGCGAAAGATACACGTTCCTTTTACGTAACCGGGGTAATAACGCTTTCTTGGCGTGATTTTGACGTATTACCTTGGCGTGACTCTGAAATGACCACTACCCCAAAAACCATCTTGGGCGACGCCGTGGAGCGAAAGAAACACGCTCCTTTGACGTAACCGGCGTAATAACGCTTCCTAGGCGTGATTTTGACGTATGACCTTGGCGTGACCTTGAAATGACCTCCATCCCAAAAACCAATCTGGGCGACAGCGTGGAGCGAAAGAAACACGTTCCTTTAACGTAACCGGCGTAATAACGCATCCTCGACATGATTTTGACGTATTACCTTGGCGTGACCTTGAAATGACTTCCATCTCAAAAACCATTCTGGGCTACTCCATGGAGCGAAAGAAACACGTTCCTTTGACGTAACCGGGGTAATAACGCATTCTTGACGTGATTTTGATATATAACCTTGGCGTGACCTTGAAATGACTTCTACACCAAAAATCAATCTGGGCGACTCCATGGAACGAAAGAAACACGTTCCTTTGTCGCAACCGGCGTAATAACGCTTCCTTGGCGTGATTTTGACGTATGACCTTGGCGTGACCTTGAAATGACCTCCATCCCAAAAACCAATCTGAGCGACAGCGTGGAGCGAAAGAAACACGTTCCTTTGACGTAACCGGCGTAATAACGCTTCTTTGGCGTGATTTTGACGTATGACCTTGGCGTGAGCTTGAAGTGACCTCCGCCACAAAACCAACCTGGGCTACAGCGTGGAGCGAAAGAAACGTGTTCCGTTGACGTAACCGGCGTAATAACGCTTCCTTGACGTGATTTTGCCGTATGACCTTGGCGTGACCTTGAAATGACCTCCGCCCCAAAAACCAATCTGTGCGACTCCATGGAGCGATAGAAACACGTTCCTTTTTCGTAATCGGGGTAATAACGCATTCTTAACGTGATTTTGACGTATGACCTTGGCGTGATCTTGAAGTGACCTCCACCAAAAAAACCAATCTGGGCGACTCCGTGGAACGAAAGAAACACGTTCCTTCGACGTAACCGGGGTAATAACGCTTCCTTGGCGTGATTTTGACGTATGACCTTGGCGTGACCTTGAAATATCCTCCGCCCCAAAAACCAATCTGGGCGACTCCGTGGAGCGAAAGATACACGTTCCTTTTACGTAACCGGCGTAACAACGCTTCCTAGGCGTGATTTTGACGTATGACCTTGGCGTGACCTTGAAATGACCTCCATCCCAAAAACCAATCTGGGCGACAGCGTGGAGCGAAAGAAACACGTTCCTTTGATGTAACCGGCGTAATAACGCTTCCTTGGCGTGATATTGACGTATGACCTTGGCGTGACCTTGAAATGACCTCCACCCCAAAAACCAATCTGGGCGACTCCGTGGACCGATAGAAACACGTTCCTTTGACGTAACCGGTGTAATAACGCTTCCTTGACGTGATTTTGACGTATGACCTTGGCGTGACCTTGAAATGACTTCTACATCAAAAACCAACCTGTGCGCCTCTGTGTAGCGAAAGAAACACGTTCCTTTGACGTAACCGGGGTAATAACGCCTCCTTTTCGTGATTTTGACGTATGACCTTGGCGTGACCTTGAAATGACGTCCATCCAAAAAACCAATCTGAGCGACTCCGTGGAGCGAAAGAAACAGGTTCCTTTGACGTAACCGGCGTAATAACGCTTCCTTGACGTGAGTTTGCCGTATGACCTTGGCGTGACCTTGAAATGACCTCCGCCCCAAAAACCAATCTGTGCGACTCCATGGAGCGAAAGAATCACATTCCTTTGACGTAACCGGCGTAATAACGCTTCTTTGGCGTGATTTTGACGTATGACCTTGGGCGTGAGCTTGAAATGACCTCCGCCACAAAAACCAATCTGGGCGACTCCGTGGAGCGAAAGATACACGTTCCTTTTACGTAACCGGGGTAATAACGCTTTCTTGGCGTGATTTTGACGTATTACCTTGGCGTGACTCTGAAATGACCACTACCCCAAAAACCATCTTGGGCGACGCCGTGGGGCGAAAGAAACACGCTCCTTTGACGTAACTGGCGTAATAACGCTTCCTAGGCGTGATTTTGACGTATGACCTTGGCGTGACCTTGAAATGACCTCCATCCCAAAAACCAATCTGGGCGACAGCGTGGAGCGAAAGAAACACGTTCCTTTAACGTAACCGGCGTAATAACGCATCCTCGACATGATTTTGACGTATTACCTTGGCGTGACCTTGAAATGACTTCCATCTCAAAAACCATTCTGGGCTACTCCATGGAGCGAAAGAAACACGTTCCTTTGACGTAACCGGGGTAATAACGCATTCTTGACGTGATTTTGATATATAACCTTGGCGTGACCTTGAAATGACTTCTACACCAAAAATCAATCTGGGCGACTCCATGGAACGAAAGAAACACGTTCCTTTGTCGCAACCGGCGTAATAACGCTTCCTTGGCGTGATTTTGACGTATGACCTTGGCGTGACCTTGAAATGACCTCCATCCCAAAAACCAATCTGAGCGACAGCGTGGAGCGAAAGAAACACGTTCCTTTGACGTAACCGGCGTAATAACGCTTCTTTGGCGTGATTTTGACGTATGACCTTGGCGTGAGCTTGAAGTGACCTCCGCCACAAAAACCAACCTGGGCTACAGCGTGGAGCGAAAGAAACGTGTTCCTTTGACGTAACCGGCGTAATAACGCTTCCTTGACGTGATTTTGCCGTATGACCTTGGCGTGACCTTGAAATGACCTCCGCCCCAAAAACCAATCTGTGCGACTCCATGGAGCGAAAGAAACACGTTCCTTTGACGTAACCGGCGTAATAACGCATCCTCAACATGATTTTGACGTATGACCTTGGCAAGACCTTGAAATGACCTCTACCCCAAAAACCAACCTGTGCGACTCCGTGGAGAGAATGAAACACGTTCTTTTGACGTAACCGGCGTAATAACGCTTCCTTGACGTGATTTTGTCGTATTACCTTGGCGTGACCCTGAAATGACCACTACCCCAAAAAGCAACTTGGGCGACTCCGTGGAGCGAAAGAAACACGTTCCTTTGACGTAACCGGCGTAATGAAGCTTCCTTGGCGTGATATTAACGTATGACCTTGGCGTGACCTTGAAATGACCTCCACCCCAAAAACCAATCTGGGCGACTCCGTGGAGCGATAGAAACACGTTCCTTTGACGTAACTGGTGTAATAATGCTTACTCAACGTGATTTTGACGTGTGATCTTGTCGTGACATTGAAATGACCTCCGACACAAAAACCAATCTGGGCGACCCTGTGGAGCGAAAGAAACACGTTCCTTTGACGTAACCGGGGTAATAACGCTTTTTTGACGTGATTTTGACGTATTACCTTGGTGTGACCTTGAAATGACCTCCGCCCCAAAATCCAATCTGGGCGACTCGGTGGAGCGAAAGAATCACGTTCCTTTGACCTAACCTGGGTAATAACGCTTCCTTGACGTGATTTTGACATATGACCTTGGCGTGACCTTGAAATGACCTCCGCCCCAAAAACCAATCTGTGCGACACCATGGAGCGAAAGAAACACGTTCCTTTGACGTAACCGGCGTAATAAGGCTTCTTTGGCGTGATTTTGACGTATGACCTTGACGTGACCTTGAAATGACCTCCACCCCAAAAACCAATCTGGACGACTCCGTGGACCGATAGAAACTCGTTCCTTTGACGTAACCGGTGTAATAACGCTTCCTTGACGTGATTTTGACGTATGACCTTGGCGTGACCTTGAAATATCCTCCGCCCCAAAAACCAATCTGGGCGACTCCGTGGAGCGAAAGATACACGTTCCTTTTACGTAACCGGCGTAATAACGCTTCCTTGGCGTGATATTGACGTATGACCTTGGCAAGACCTTGATATGACCTCTACTCAAAAAACCAACCTGTGCGACTCCGTGGAGCGAATGAAACACGTTCCCTTGCAGTAACCGGGGTAATAACGCTTACTTGGCTTGAATTCGACGTATGACCTTGGCGTGACCTTGAAATGACTTCTACATCAAAAACCAACCTGTGCGCCTCTGTGTAGCGAAAGAAACACGTTCCTTTGACGTAACCGGGGTAATAACGCCTCCTTTTCGTGATTTTGACGTATGACCTTGGCGTGACCTTGAAATGACGTCCATCCAAAAAACCAATCTGAGCGACTCCGTGGAGCGAAAGAAACAGGTTCCTTTGACGTAACCGGCGTAATAACGCTTCTTTGGCGTGATTTTGACGTATGACCTTGGGCGTGAGCTTGAAATGACCTCCGCCACAAAAACCAATCTGGGCGACTCCGTGGAGCGAAAGATACACGTTCCTTTTACGTAACCGGGGTAATAACGCTTTCTTGGCGTGATTTTGACGTATTACCTTGGCGTGACTCTGAAATGACCACTACCCCAAAAACCATCTTGGGCGACGCCGTGGAGCGAAAGAAACACGCTGCTTTGACGTAACTGGCGTAATAACGCTTCCTAGGCGTGATTTTGACGTATGACCTTGGCGTGACCTTGAAATGACCTCCATCCCAAAAACCAATCTGGGCGACAGCGTGGAGCGAAAGAAACACGTTCCTTTAACGTAACCGGCGTAATAACGCATCCTCGACATGATTTTGACGTATTACCTTGGCGTGACCTTGAAATGACTTCCATCTCAAAAACCATTCTGGGCTACTCCATGGAGCGAAAGAAACACGTTCCTTTGACGTAACCGGGGTAATAACGCTTCCTTGACGTGATTTTGACGTATGACCTTGGCGTGACCTTGAAATGACTTCT
This sequence comes from Megalopta genalis, assembly GCF_051020955.1. Classification (NCBI taxonomy): domain Eukaryota; kingdom Metazoa; phylum Arthropoda; class Insecta; order Hymenoptera; family Halictidae; genus Megalopta; species Megalopta genalis. Next base: position 78,959 of record NW_027476392.1, on the reverse strand, counting down.
ACATCAAAAACCAACCTGTGCGCCTCTGTGTAGCGAAAGAAACACGTTCCTTTGACGTAACCGGGGTAATAACGCCTCCTTTTCGTGATTTTGACGTATGACCTTGGCGTGACCTTGAAATGACGTCCATCCAAAAAACCAATCTGAGCGACTCCGTGGAGCGAAAGAAACAGGTTCCTTTGACGTAACCGGCGTAATAACGCTTCCTTGACGTGAGTTTGCCGTATGACCTTGGCGTGACCTTGAAATGACCTCCGCCCCAAAAACCAATCTGTGCGACTCCATGGAGCGAAAGAATCACTTTCCTGTGACGTAACCGGCGTAATAACGCTTCTTTGGCGTGATTTTGACGTATGACCTTGGGCGTGAGCTTGAAATGACCTCCGCCACAAAAACCAATCTGGGCGACTCCGTGGAGCGAAAGATACACGTTCCTTTTACGTAACCGGGGTAATAACGCTTTCTTGGCGTGATTTTGACGTATTACCTTGGCGTGACTCTGAAATGACCACTACCCCAAAAACCATCTTGGGCGACGCCGTGGGGCGAAAGAAACACGCTCCTTTGACGTAACTGGCGTAATAACGCTTCCTAGGCGTGATTTTGACGTATGACCTTGGCGTGACCTTGAAATGACCTCCACCCCAAAAACCAATCTGGGGGACTCCGTGGAGCGAATGAAACACGTTCCCTTGCAGTAAACGGGGTAATAACGCTTACTTGGCGTGAATTGGACGTATGACCTCGGCGTGACCTTGAAATGACCTCCATCCCAAAAACCAATCTGGGCGACAGCGTGGAGCGAAAGAAACACGTTCTTTTGACGTAACCGGCGTAATAACGCTTCCTTGACGTGATTTTGTCGTATTACCTTGGCGTGACCCTGAAATGACCATTACCCCAAAAACCACTTGGGCGACTCCGTGGAGCGAAAGAAACACGTTCCTTTGACGTAACCGGCGTAATGAAGCTTCCTTGGCGTGATATTAACGTATGACCTTGGCGTGACCTTGAAATGACCTCCACCCCAAAAACCAGTGTGGGCGACTCCGTGGAGCGATAGAAACACGTTCCTTTGACGTAACCGGTGTAATAATGCTTACTCAACGTGATTTTGACGTGTGATCTTGTCGTGACATTGAAATGACCTCCGCCACAAAATCCAATCTGGGCGACCCTGTGGAGCGAAAGAAACACGTTCCTTTGACGTAACCGGGGTAATAACGCTTCCTTGACGTGATTTTGACATATGACCTTGGCGTGACCTTGAAATGACCTCCGCCCCAAAAACCAATCTGTGCGACACCATGGAGCGAAAGAAACACGTTCCTTTGACGTAACCGGCGTAATAAGGCTTCTTTGGCGTGATTTTGACGTATCACATTGGCGTGAGCTTGAAATGACCTCCGCCACAAAAACCAATCTGTGCGACTCCGTGGAGCGAAAGAAACACGTTCCTTTGACGTAACCGGGGTAATAACGATTCCTTGGCGTGATTTTGACGTATTACGTTGGCGTGACCCTGAAATGACCACTACCCCAAAATCAAACTTGGGCGACTCCGTGGAACGAAAGAAACACGTTCCTTTAACGTAACCGGCGTAATAACGCTTCCATGGCGTGATTTTGACGTATGACCTTGGCGTGAACTTGAAATGACCTCCGCAACAAAAACCAATCTGGGCGACTCCATGGAACGAAAGAAACACGTTCCTTTGTCGCAACCGGCATAATAACGCTTCCTTGGCGTGATTTTGACGTATGACCTTGGCGTGACCTTGAAATGACCTCCATCCCAAAAACCAATCTGGGCGACAGCGTGGAGCGAAAGAAACACGTTCGTTTGACGTAACCGGCGTAATAACGCTTCCTAGGCGTGATTTTGACGTATGACCCTGGCGTGACCTTGAAATGACCTCCATCCCAAAAACCAATCTGGGCGACCCCGTGGAGCGAAAGAAACAGGTTCCTTTGACGTAACCGGCGTAATAACGCCTCCTTGACGTGATTTTGATATATAACCTTGGCGTGACCTTGAAATGACTTCTACACCAAAAATCAATCTGGGCGACTCCATGGAACGAAAGAAACACGTTCCTTTGTCGCAACCGGCGTAATAACGCTTCCTTGGCGTGATTTTGACGTATGACCTTGGCGTGACCTTGAAATGACCTCCATCCCAAAAACCAATCTGGGCGACAGCGTGGAGCGAAAGAAACACGTTCCTTTGACGTAACCGGCGTAATAACGCTTCTTTGGCGTGATTTTGACGTATGACCTTGGCGTGAGCTTGAAGTGACCTCCGCCACAAAAACCAACCTGGGCTACAGCGTGGAGCGAAAGATACGTGTTCCTTTGACGTAACCGGCGTAATAACGCTTCCTGATGCGTGATTTTGACGTATGACCTTGGCGTGAGCTTGAAGTGACCTCCGCCACAAAAACCAATCTGGGCGACAGCGTGGAGCGAAAGAAACACGTTCCTTTGATGTAACCGGCGTAATAACGCTTCCTTGGCGTGATATTGACGTATGACCTTGGCGTGACCTTGAAATGACCTCCATCCCAAAAACCAATCTGGGCGACAGCGTGGAGCGAAAGAAACACGTTCCTTTGACGTAACCGGTGTAATAACGCTTCCTTGACGTGATTTTGACGTATGACCTTGGCGTGACCTTGAAATATCCTCCGCCCCAAAAACCAATCTGGGCGACTCCGTGGAGCGAAAGATACACGTTCCTTTTACGTAACCGGCGTAATAACGCTTCCTAGGCGTGATTTTGACGTATGACCTTGGCGTGACCTTGAAATGACCTCCATCCCAAAAACCAATCTGGGCGACAGCGTGGAGCGAAAGAAACACGTTCCTTTGATGTAACCGGCGTAATAACGCTTCCTTGGCGTGATATTGACGTATGACCTTGGCGTGACCTTGAAATGACCTCCACCCCAAAACCAATCTGGGCGACTCCGTGGACCGATAGAAACACGTTCCATTGACGTAACCGGCGTAATAACGCTTCTTTGACGTGATTTTGACGTATGACCTTGGCGTGATCTTGAAATATCCTCCGCCCCAAAAACCAATCTGGTCGACTCAATGTAGCGAAATAAACAGGTTCCTTTGACGTAACCGGCGTAATAACGCATCCTGGACATGATTTTGACGTATGACCTTGGCAAGACCTTGATATGACCTCTACTCAAAAAACCAACCTGTGCGACTCCGTGGAGCGAATGAAACACGTTCCCTTGCAGTAACCGGGGTAATAACGCTTACTTGGCTTGAATTCGACGTATGACCTTGGCGTGACCTTGAAATGACTTCTACATCAAAAACCAACCTGTGCGCCTCTGTGTAGCGAAAGAAACACGTTCCTTTGACGTAACCGGGGTAATAACGCCTCCTTTTCGTGATTCTGACGTATGACCTTGGCGTGACCTTGAAATGACGTCCATCCAAAAAACCAATCTGAGCGACTCCGTGGAGCGAAAGAAACAGGTTCCTTTGACGTAACCGGCGTAATAACGCCTCCTTGACGTGATTTTGATATATAACCTTGGCGTGACCTTGAAATGACTTCTACCCCAAAAATCAATCTGGACGACTCCATGGAACGAAAGAAACACGTTCCTTTGTCGCAACCGGCGTAATAACGCTTCCTTGTCGTTATTTTGACGTATGACCTTGGCGTGACCTTGAAATGACCTCCATCCCAAAAACCAATCTGGGCGACAGCGTTGAGCGAAAGAAACACTTTCCTTTGACGTAACCGGCGTAATAACGCTTCTTTGGCGTGATTTTGACGTACGACCTTGGGCGTGAGCTTGAAATGACCTCCGCCACAAAAACCAATCTGGGCGACTCCGTGGAGCGAAAGATACACGTTCCTTTTACGTAACCGGGGTAATAACGCTTTCTTGGCGTGATTTTGACGTATTACCTTGGCGTGACTCTGAAATGACCACTACCCCAAAAACCATCTTGGGCGACGCCGTGGAGCGAAAGAAACACGCTCCTTTGACGTAACCGGCGTAATAACGCTTCCTAGGCGTGATTTTGACGTATGACCTTGGCGTGACCTTGAAATGACCTCCATCCCAAAAACCAATCTGGGCGACAGCGTGGAGCGAAAGAAACACGTTCCTTTAACGTAACCGGCGTAATATCGCATCCTCGACATGATTTTGACGTATGACCTTGGCGTGACCTTGAAATGACCTCCATCCCAAAAACCAATCTGGGCGGCAGCGTGGAGCGAAAGAAACACGTTCCTTTGACGTAACCGGTGTAATAACGCTTCCTTGACGTGATTTTGACGTATGACCTTGGCGTGACCTTGAAATATCCTCCGCCCCAAAAACCAATCTGGGCGACTCCGTGGAGCGAAAGATACACGTTCCTTTTACGTAACCGGCGTAATAACGCTTCCTAGGCGTGATTTTGACGTATGACCTTGGCGTGACCTTGAAATGACCTCCATCCCAAAAACCAATCTGGGCGACAGCGTGGAGCGAAAGAAACACGTTCCTTTGATGTAACCGGCGTAATAACGCTTCCTTGGCGTGATATTGACGTATGACCTTGGCGTGACCTTGAAATGACCTCCACCCCAAAACCAATCTGGGCGACTCCGTGGACCGATAGAAACACGTTCCATTGACGTAACCGGCGTAATAACGCTTCTTTGGCGTGATTTTGACGTATGACCTTGGCGTGATCTTGAAATATCCTCCGCCCCAAAAACCAATCTGGTCGACTCAATGTAGCGAAATAAACAGGTTCCTTTGACGTAACCGGCGTAATAACGCATCCTGGACATGATTTTGACGTATGACCTTGGCAAGACCTTGATATGACCTCTACTCAAAAAACCAACCTGTGCGACTCCGTGGAGCGAATGAAACACGTTCCCTTGCAGTAACCGGGGTAATAACGCTTACTTGGCTTGAATTCGACGTATGACCTTGGCGTGACCTTGAAATGACTTCTACATCAAAAACCAACCTGTGCGCCTCTGTGTAGCGAAAGAAACACGTTCCTTTGACGTAACCGGGGTAATAACGCCTCCTTTTCGTGATTCTGACGTATGACCTTGGCGTGACCTTGAAATGACGTCCATCCAAAAAACCAATCTGAGCGACTCCGTGGAGCGAAAGAAACAGGTTCCTTTGACGTAACCGGCGAAATAACGCCTCCTTGACGTGATTTTGATATATAACCTTGGCGTGACCTTGAAATGACTTCTACCCCAAAAATCAATCTGGACGACTCCATGGAACGAAAGAAACACGTTCCTTTGTCGCAACCGGCGTAATAACGCTTCTTTGGCGTGATTTTGACGTACGACCTTGGGCGTGAGCTTGAAATGACCTCCGCCACAAAAACCAATCTGGGCGACTCCGTGGAGCGAAAGATACACGTTCCTTTTACGTAACCGGGGTAATAACGCTTCCTATGCCTGATTTTGACGTATGACCTTGGCGTGACCTTGAAATGACCTCCATCCCAAAAACCAATCTGGGCGACAGCGTGGAGCGAAAGAAACACGTTCTTTTAACGTAACCGGCGTAATATCGCATCCTCGACATGATTTTGACGTATTACCTTGGCGTGACCTTGAAATGACTTCCATCTCAAAAACCATTCTGGGCTACTCCATGGAGCGAAAGAAACACGTTCCTTTGACGTAACCGGGGTAATAACGCATTCTTGGCGTGATTTTGATATATAACCTTGGCGTGACCTTGAAATGACTTCTACACCAAAAATCAATCTGGGCGACTCCATGGAACGAAAGAAACACGTTCCTTTGTCGCAACCGGCGTAATACCGCTTCCTTGGCGTGATTTTGACGTATGACCTTGGCGTGACCTTGAAATGACCTCCATCCCAAAAACCAATCTGAGCGACAGCGTGGAGCGAAAGAAACACGTTCCTTTGACGTAACCGGCGTAATAACGCTTCTTTGGCGTGATTTTGACGTATGACCTTGGCGTGAGCTTGAAGTGACCTCCGCCACAAAAACCAACCTGGGCTACAGCGTGGAGCGAAAGAAACGTGTTCCGTTGACGTAACCGGCGTAATAACGCTTCCTTGACGTGATTTTGCCGTATGACCTTGGCGTGACCTTGAAATGACCTCCGCCCCAAAAACCAATCTGTGCGACTCCATGGAGCGAAAGAAACACGTTCCATTTTCGTAACCGGGGTAATAACGCATTCTTAACGTGATTTTGACGTATGACCTTGGCGTGATCTTGAAGTGACCTCCACCAAAAAAACCAATCTGGGCGACTCCGTGGAACGAAAGAAACACGTTCCTTCGACGTAACCGGGGTAATAACGCTTCCTTGGCGTGATTTTGACGTATCACCTTGGCGTGAGCTTGAAATGACCTCCGCCACAAAAACCAATCTGTGCGACTCCGTGGAGCGAAAGATACACGTTCCTTTTACGTAACCGGGGTAATAACGCTTTCTTGGCGCGATTTTGACGTATTACCTTGGCGTGACTCTGAAATGACCACTACCCCAAAAACCATCTTGGGCGACTCCGTGGAACGAAAGAAACACGTTCCTTTAACGTAACCGGCGTAATAACGCTTCCTTGGCGTGATATTGACGTATGACCTTGGCGTGACCTTGAAATGACCTCCACCCCAAAAACCAATCTGGGCGACTCCGTGGACCGATAGAAACACGTTCCTTTGACGTAACCGGTGTAATAACGCTTCCTTGACGTGATTTTGACGTATGACCTTGGCGTGACCTTGAAATTTCCTCCGCCCCAAAAACCAATCTGGGCGACTCCGTGGAGCGAAAGATACACGTTCCTTTTACGTAACCGGCGTAATAACGCTTCCTAGGCGTGATTTTGACGTATGACCTTGGCGTGACCTTGAAATGACCTCCATCCCAAAAACCAATCTGGGCGACAGCGTGGAGCGAAAGAAACACGTTCCTTTGATGTAACCGGCGTAATAACGCTTCCTTGACGTGATTTTGCCGTATGACCTTGGCGTGACCTTGAAATGACCTCCGCCCCAAAAACCAATCTGTGCGACTCCATGGAGCGAAAGAATCACTTTCCTTTGACGTAACCGGCGTAATAACGCTTCTTTGGCGTGATTTTGACGTATGACCTTGGGCGTGAGCTTGAAATGACCTCCGATACAAAAACCAATCTGGGCGACTCCGTGGAGCGAAAGATACACGTTCCTTTTACGTAACCGGGGTAATAACGCTTTCTTGGCGTGATTTTGACGTATTACCTTGGCGTGACTCTGAAATGACCACTACCCCAAAAACCATCTTGGGCGACGCCGTGGAGCGAAAGAAACACGCTCCTTTGACGTAACCGGCGTAATAACGCTTCCTAGGCGTGATTTTGACGTATGACCTTGGCGTGACCTTGAAATGACCTCCATCCCAAAAACCAATCTGGGCGACAGCGTGGAGCGAAAGAAACACGTTCCTTTAACGTAACCGGCGTAATAACGCATCCTCGACATGATTTTGACGTATTACCTTGGCGTGACCTTGAAATGACTTCCATCTCAAAAACCATTCTGGGCTACTCCATGGAGCGAAAGAAACACGTTCCTTTGACGTATCCGGGGTAATAACGCATTCTTGACGTGATTTTGATATATAACCTTGGCGTGACCTTGAAATGACTTCTACACCAAAAATTAATCTGGGCGACTCCATGGAACGAAAGAAACACGTTCCTTTGTCGCAACCGGCGTAATAACGCTTCCTTGGCGTGATTTTGACGTATGACCTTGGCGTGAGCTTGAAGTGACCTCCGCCACAAAAACCAACCTGGGCTACAGCGTGGAGCGAAAGAAACGTGTTCCGTTGACGTAACCGGCGTAATAACGTTCTTTGGCGTGATTTTGCCGTATGACCTTGGCGTGACCTTGAAATGACCTCCGCCCCAAAAACCAATCTGTGCGACTCCATGGAGCGAAAGAAACACGTTCCTTTGACGTAACCGGCGTAATAACGCATCCTCAACATGATTTTGACGTATGACCTTGGCAAGACCTTGAAATGACCTCTACCCCAAAAACCAACCTGTGCGACACCGTGGAGAGAATGAAACACGTTCCCTTGCAGTAACCGGGGTAATAACGCTTCCTTGGCATGATTTCGACGTATGACCTTGGCGTGACCTTGAAATGACCTCCATCCCAAAAACCAAACTGTGCGCCTCTATGTAGCGAGAGAAACACGTTCCTTTGACGTTACCCGGGTAATAACGCCGACTTTTCGTGACTTTGACGTATGACCTTGGCGTGACCTTGAAATGACGTCCACCCCAAACACCAATCTGGGCGACTCCGTGGAGCGAAAGAAACAGGTTCCTTTGTCGTAACCGGCGTAATAACGCCTCCTTGACGTGATTTTGATATATAACCTTGGCGTGACCTTGAAATGTCTTCTACCCCAAAAATCAATCTGGGCGACTCCATGGAACGAAAGAAACAAGTTCCTTTGTCGCAACCGGCGTAATAACGCTTCCTTGGCGTGATTTTGACGTATGACCTTGGCGTGACCTTGAAATGACCTCCATCCCAAAAAACAATCTGGGCGACAGCGTGGAGCGAAAGAAACACGTTCCTTTGACGTAACCGGCGTAATAACGCTTCTTTGGCGTGATTTTGACGTATGACCTTGGCGTGAGCTTGAAGTGACCTCCGCCACAAAAACCAACCTGGGCTACAGCGTGGAGCGAAAGAAACGTGTTCCTTTGACGTAACCGGCGTAATAACGCTTCCTGATGCGTGATTTTGACGTATGACCTTGGCGTGACCTTGAAATGACCTCCATCCCAAAAACCAATCTGGGCGACAGCGTGGAGCGAAAGAAACACGTTCCTTTGATGTAACCGGCGTAATAACGCTTCCTTGGCGTGTTATTGACGTATGACCTTGGCGTGACCTTGAAATGACCGCCACCCCAAAAACCAATCTGGGCGACTCCGTGGACCGATAGAAACACGTTCCTTTGACGTAACCGGTGTAATAACGCTTCCTTGACGTGATTTTGACGTATGACCTTGGCGTGACCTTAAAATATCCTCCGCCCCAAAAACCAATCTGGGCGACTCCGTGGAGCGAAAGATACACGTTCCTTTTACGTAACCGGCGTAATAACGCTTCCTAGGCGTGATTTTGACGTATGACCTTGGCGTGACCTTGAAATGACTTCTACATCAAAAACCAACCTGTGCGCCTCTGTGTAGCGAAAGAAACACGTTCCTTTGACGTAACCGGGGTAATAACGCCTCCTTTTCGTGATTCTGACGTATGACCTTGGCGTGGCCTTGAAATGACGTCCATCCAAAAAACCAATCTGAGCGACTCCGTGGAGCGAAAGAAACAGGTTCCTTTGACGTAACCGGCGTAATAACGCCTCCTTGACGTGATTTTGATATATATCCTTGGCGTGACCTTGAAATGACTTCTACCCCAAAAATCAATCTGGACGACTCCATGGAACGAAAGAAACACGTTCCTTTGTCGCAACCGGCGTAATAACGCTTCCTTGTCGTGATTTTGACGTATGACCTTGGCGTGACCTTGAAATGACCTCCATCCCAAAAACCAATCTGGGCGACAGCGTTGAGCGAAAGAAACACTTTCCTTTGACGTAACCGGCGTAATAACGCTTCTTTGGCGTGATTTTGACGTATGACCTTGGGCGTGAGCTTGAAATGACCTCCGCCACAAAAACCAATCTGGGCGACTCCGTGGAGCGAAAGATACACGTTCCTTTTACGTAACCGGGGTAATAACGCTTTCTTGGCGTGATTTTGACGTATTACCTTGGCGTGACTCTGAAATGACCACTACCCCAAAAACCATCTTGGGCGACGCCGTGGAGCGAAAGAAACACGCTCCTTTGACGTAACCGGCGTAATAACGCTTCCTAGGCGTGATTTTGACGTATGACCTTGGCGTGACCTTGAAATGACCTCCATCCCAAAAACCAATCTGGGCGACAGCGTGGAGCGAAAGAAACACGTTCCTTTAACGTAACCGGCGTAATAACGCATCCTCGACATGATTTTGACGTATTACCTTGGCGTGACCTTGAAATGACTTCCATCTCAAAAACCATTCTGGGCTACTCCATGGAGCGAAAGAAACACGTTCCTTTGACGTAACCGGGGTAATAACGCATTCTTGACGTGATTTTGATATATAACCTTGGCGTGACCTTGAAATGACTTCTACACCAAAAATCAATCTGGGCGACTCCATGGAACGAAAGAAACACGTTCCTTTGTCGCAACCGGCGTAATAACGCTTCCTTGGCGTGATTTTGACGTATGACCTTGGCGTGACCTTGAAATGACCTCCATCCCAAAAACCAATCTGAGCGACAGCGTGGAGCGAAAGAAACACGTTCCTTTGACGTAACCGGCGTAATAACGCTTCTTTGGCGTGATTTTGACGTATGACCTTGGCGTGAGCTTGAAGTGACCTCCGCCACAAAAACCAACCTGGGCTACAGCGTGGAGCGAAAGAAACGTGTTCCGTTGACGTAACCGGCGTAATAACGCTTCCTTGACGTGATTTTGCCGTATGACCTTGGCGTGACCTTGAAATGACCTCCGCCCCAAAAACCAATCTGTGCGACTCCATGGAGCGATAGAAACACGTTCCTTTTTCGTAACCGGGGTAATAACGCATTCTTAACGTGATTTTGACGTATGACCTTGGCGTGATCTTGAAGTGACCTCCACCAAAAAAACCAATCTGGGCGACTCCGTGGAACGAAAGAAACACGTTCCTTCGACGTAACCGGGGTAATAACGCTTCCTTGGCGTGATTTTGACGTATGACCTTGGCGTGACCTTGAAATATCCTCCGCCCCAAAAACCAATCTGGGCGACTCCGTGGAGCGAAAGATACACGTTCCTTTTACGTAACCGGCGTAACAACGCTTCCTAGGCGTGATTTTGACGTATGACCTTGGCGTGACCTTGAAATGACCTCCATCCCAAAAACCAATCTGGGCGACAGCGTGGAGCGAAAGAAACACGTTCCTTTGATGTAACCGGCGTAATAACGCTTCCTTGGCGTGATATTGACGTATGACCTTGGCGTGACCTTGAAATGACCTCCACCCCAAAAACCAATCTGGGCGACTCCGTGGACCGATAGAAACACGTTCCTTTGACGTAACCGGTGTAATAACGCTTCCTTGACGTGATTTTGACGTATGACCTTGGCGTGACCTTGAAATATCCTCCGCCCCAAAAACCAATCTGGGCGATTCCGTGGAGCGAAAGATACACGTTCCTTTTACGTAACCGGCGTAATAACGCTTCCTTGACGTGATTTTGCCGTATGACCTTGGCGTGACCTTGAAATGACCTCCGCCCCAAAAACCAATCTGTGCGACTCCATGGAGCGATAGAAACACGTTCCTTTTTCGTAACCGGGGTAATAACGCATTCTTAACGTGATTTTGACGTATGACCTTGGCGTGATCTTGAAGTGACCTCCACCAAAAAAACCAATCTGGGCGACTCCGTGGAACGAAAGAAACACGTTCCTTCGACGTAACCGGGGTAATAACGCTTCCTTGGCGTGATTTTGACGTATGACCTTGGCGTGACCTTGAAATATCCTCCGCCCCAAAAACCAATCTGGGCGACTCCGTGGAGCGAAAGATACACGTTCCTTTTACGTAACCGGCGTAACAACGCTTCCTAGGCGTGATTTTGACGTATGACCTTGGCGTGACCTTGAAATGACCTCCATCCCAAAAACCAATCTGGGCGACAGCGTGGAGCGAAAGAAACACGTTCCTTTGATGTAACCGGCGTAATAACGCTTCCTTGGCGTGATATTGACGTATGACCTTGGCGTGACCTTGAAATGACCTCCACCCCAAAAACCAATCTGGGCGACTCCGTGGACCGATAGAAACACGTTCCTTTGACGTAACCGGTGTAATAACGCTTCCTTGACGTGATTTTGACGTATGACCTTGGCGTGACCTTGAAATATCCTCCGCCCCAAAAACCAATCTGGGCGATTCCGTGGAGCGAAAGATACACGTTCCTTTTACGTAACCGGCGTAATAACGCTTCCTTGACGTGATTTTGACGTATGACCTTGGCGTGACCTTGAAATGACCTCCACCTCAAAACCAATCTGTGCGAATCCATGGAGCGAAAGAAACACGTTCCTTTGACATAACCGGCGTAATAACGCTTCTTTGGCGTGATTTTGACGTATGACCTTGGCGTGAGCTTGAAATGACCTCCGCCACAAAAACCAATCTGGGCGACTCCGTGGTGCGAAAGATACATGTTCCTTTTACGTAACCGGGGTAATAACGCTTTCTTGGCGTGATTTTGACATATTACCTTGTCGTGACTCTGAAATGACCACTACCCCAAAAACCAACTTGGGCTACTCCATGGAGCGAAAGAAACACGTTCCTTTGACGTAACCGGCGTAATAACGCTTCTTTGGCGTGATTTTGACGTATTACCTTGGCGTGACTCTGAAATGACCACTACCCCAAAAACCAACTTGGGCGACGCCGTGGAGCGAAAGAAACACGCTCCTTTGACGTAACCGGCGTAATAACGCTTCCTAGGCGTGATTTTGACGTATGACCTTGGCGTGACCTTGAAATGACCTCCATCCCAAAAACCAATCTGGGCGACAGCGTGGAGCGAAAGAAACACGTTCCTTTAACGTAACCGGCGTAATAATGCTTCCTTGACGTGATTTTGCCGTATGACCTTGGCGTGACCTTGAAATGTCTTCGCCCCAAAATCAATCTGGGCGACTCCATGGAACGAAAGAAACACGTTCCTTTGTCACAACCGGCGTAATAACGCTTCCTTGGCGTGATTTTGACGTATGACCTTGGCGTGACCTTGAAATGACCTCCATCCCAAAAACCAATCTGGGCGACTCCGTGGAGCGAAAGAAACACGTTCATATGACGTAACCGGCGTAATAACGCTTCCTTCGCGTGAATTGGACGTATGACCTAGGCGTGACCTTGAAATGACCTCCATCCCAAAAACCAATCTGGGCGACAGCGTGGAGCGAAAGAAACACGTTCCTTTGACGTAACCGGGGTAATAACGCTTCCTTGGCGTGATTTTGACGTTTGACCTTGGCGTGACCTTTAAATGACATCCACCCCAAAAACCAATCTGGGCGACTCCGTGGAGCGAAAGAAACACGTTCCTTTGACGTAACCGGCGTAATGACGCTTCTTTGGCGTGATTTTGACGTATGACCTTGCCGTGACCTTGAAATGACCTCCATCCCAAAAACCAATCTGGGCGACAGCGTGTAGGGAAAGAAACACGTTCTTTTGACGTAACCGGCGTAATAACGCTTCCTTGACGTGATTTTGTCGTATTACCTTGGCGTGACCCTGAAATGACCACTACCCCAATAACCAACTTGGGCGACTCCGTGGAGCGAAAGAAACACGTTCCTTTGACGTAACCGGCGTAATGAAGCTTCCTTGGCGTGATATTAACGTATGACCTTGGCGTGACCTTGAAATGACCTCCACCCCAAAAACCAATCTGGGCGACTCCGTGGAGTGATAGAAACACGTTCCTTTGACGTAACCGGTGTAATAATGCTTACTCAACGTGATTTTGACGTGTGATCTTGTCGTGACATTGAAATGATCTCCGCCACAAAAACCAATCTGGGCGACCCTGTGGAGCGAAAGAAACACGTTCCTTTGACGTAACCGGGGTAATAACGCTTTTTTGACGTGATTTTGACGTATCACCTTGGCGTGAGCTTGAAATGACCTCCGCCACAAAAACCAATCTGTGCGACTCCGTGGAGCGAAAGATACACGTTCCTTTTACGTAACCGGGGTAATAACGCTTTCTTGGCGTGATTTTGACGTATTACCTTGGCGTGACTCTGAAATGACCACTACCCCAAAAACCATCTTGGGCGACTCCGTGGAACGAAAGAAACACGTTCCTTTGACGTAACCGGCGTAATAACGCATCCTGGACATGATTTTGACGTATGACCTTGGCAAGACCTTGATATGACCTCTACTCAAAAAACCAACCTGTGCGACTCCGTGGAGCGAATGAAACACGTTCCCTTGCAGTAACCGGGGTAATAACGCTTACTTGGCTTGAATTCGACGTATGACCTTGGCGTGACCTTGAAATGACTTCTACATCAAAAACCAACCTGTGCGCCTCTGTGTAGCGAAAGAAACACGTTCCTTTGACGTAACCGTGGTAATAACGCCTCCTTTTCGTGATTTTGACGTATGACCTTGGCGTGACCTTGAAATGACGTCCATCCAAAAAACCAATCTGGGCGACTCCGTGGAGCGAAAGAAACAGGTTCCTTTGACGTAACCGGCGTAATAACGCCTCCTTGACGTGATTTTGATATATAACCTTGGCGTGACCTTGAAATGACTTCTACCCCAAAAATCAATCTGGACGACTCCATGGAACGAAAGAAACACGTTCCTTTGTCGCAACCGGCGTAATAACGCTTCCTTGGCGTGATTTTGACGTATGACCTTGGCGTGACCTTGAAATGACCTCCATCCCAAAAACCAATCTGGGCGACAGCGTTGAGCGAAAGAAACACGATCCTTTGACGTAACCGGCGTAATAACGCTTCCTTGACGTGATTTTGCCGTATGACCTTGGCGTGACCTTGAAATGACCTCCGCCCCAAAAACCAATCTGTGCGACTCCATGGAGCGTAAGATACACGTTCCTTTGACGTAACCGGGGTAATAACGCTTCCTTGACGTGATTTTGACGTATGACCTTGGCGTGACCTTGAAATGACTTGCATCCCAAAAACCAATCTGGGCGACTCCGTGGAACGAAAGAAACACGTTCCTTCGACGTAACCGGCGTAATAACGCTTTTTTGGCGTGATTTTGACGTATGACCTTGGCGTGAACTTGAAATTATCTTCACCCCAAAAACCAATCTGGACGACTCCGTGGAGCGAAAGAAACACGTTCCTTTTTCGTAACCGGGGTAATAACGCATTCTTGACGTGATTTTGACGTATGACCTTGGCGTGAGCTTGAAGTGACCTCCGCCACAAAAACCAACCTGGGCTACAGCGTGGAGCGAAAGAACCGTGTTCCTTTGACGTAACCGGCGTAATAACGCTTCCTTGACGTGATTTTGCCGTATGACCTTGGCGTGACCTTGAAATGACCTCCGCCCCAAAAACCAATCTGTGCGACTCCATGGAGCGAAAGAAACACGTTCCTTTGACGTAACCGGCGTAATAACGCATCCTCAACATGATTTTAGCGTATGACCTTGGCAAGACCTTGAAATGACCTCTACCCCAAAAACCAACCTGTGCGACTCCGTGGAGAGAGTGAAACACGTTCCCTTGCAGTAACCGGGGTAATAACGCTTCCTTGGCATGATTTCGACGTATGATCTTGGCGTGACGTTGAAAGGACCTCCGCCCCAAAACCAATCTGTGCGAATCCATGGAGCGAAAGAAACACGTTCCTTTGACATAACCGGCGTAATAACGCTTCTTTGGCGTGATTTTGACGTATGACCTTGGCGTGAGCTTGAAATGACCTCCGCCACAAAAACCAATCTGGGCGACTCCGTGGTGCGAAAGATACATGTTCCTTTTACGTAACCGGGGTAATAACGCTTTCTTGGCGTGATTTTGACATATTACCTTGTCGTGACTCTGAAATGACCACTACCCCAAAAACCAACTTGGGCTACTCCATGGAGCGAAAGAAACACGTTCCTTTGACGTAACCGGCGTAATAACGCTTCTTTGGCGTGATTTTGACGTATTACCTTGGCGTGACTCTGAAATGACCATTACCCCAAAAACCAACTTGGGCGACGCCGTGGAGCGAAAGAAACACGCTCCTTTGACGTAACCGGCGTAATAACGCTTCCTAGGCGTGATTTTGACGTATGACCTTGGCGTGACCTTGAAAAGACCTCCATCCCAAAAACCAATCTGGGCGACAGCGTGGAGCGAAAGAAACACGTTCCTTTAACGTAACCGGCGTAATAATGCTTCCTTGACGTGATTTTGACGTATGACCTTGGCGTGACCTTGAAATGACCTCCATCCCAAAAACCAATCTGGGCGACTCCGTGGAGCGAAAGAAACACGTTCATATGACGTAACCGGCGTAATAACGCTTCCTTCGCGTGAATTGGACGTATGACCTAGGCGTGACCTTGAAATGACCTCCATCCCAAAAACCAATCTGGGCGACAGCGTGGAGCGAAAGAAACACGTTCCTTTGACGTAACCGGGGTAATAACGCTTCCTTGGCGTGATTTTGACGTTTGACCTTGGCGTGACCTTTAAATGACATCCACCCCAAAAACCAATCTGGGCGACTCCGTGGAGCGAAAGAAACACGTTCCTTTGACGTAACCGGCGTAATGACGCTTCTTTGGCGTGATTTTGACGTATGACCTTGCCGTGACCTTGAAATGACCTCCATCCCAAAAACCAATCTGGGCGACAGCGTGTAGGGAAAGAAACACGTTCTTTTGACGTAACCGGCGTAATAACGCTTCCTTGACGTGATTTTGTCGTATTACCTTGGCGTGACCCTGAAATGACCACTACCCCAATAACCAACTTGGGCGACTCCGTGGAGCGAAAGAAACACGTTCCTTTGACGTAACCGGCGTAATGAAGCTTCCTTGGCGTGATTTTGACGTATGACCTTGGCGTGACCTTGAAATGACCTCCATCCCAAAAACCAATCTGGGCGACAGCGTGGAGCGAAAGAAACACGTTCCTTTGATGTAACCGGCGTAATAACGCTTCCTTGGCGTGATATTGACGTATGACCTTGGCGTGACCTTGAAATGACCTCCACCCCAAAAACCAATCTGGGCGACTCCGTGGAGTGATAGAAACACGTTCCTTTGACGTAACCGGTGTAATAATGCTTACTCAACGTGATTTTGACGTGTGATCTTGTCGTGACATTGAAATGATCTCCGCCACAAAAACCAATCTGGGCGACCCTGTGGAGCGAAAGAAACACGTTCCTTTGACGTAACCGGGGTAATAACGCTTTTTTGACGTGATTTTGACGTATTAACTTGGTGTGACCTTGAAATGACCTCCGCCCCAAAATCCAATCTGGGTGACTCGGTGGAGCGAAAGAATCACGTTCCTTTGACCTAACCTGGGTAATAACGCTTCCTTGACGTGATTTTGACATATGACCTTGGCGTGACCTTGAAATGACCTCCGCCCCAAAAACCAATCTGTGCGACACCATGGAGCGAAGGAAACACGTTCCTTTGACGTAACCGGCGTAATAAGGCTTCTTTGGCGTGATTTTGACGTATCACCTTGGCGTGAGCTTGAAATGACCTCCGCCACAAAAACCAATCTGTGCGACTCCGTGGAGCGAAAGAAACACGTTCCTTTGACGTAACCGGGGTAATAACGCTTCCTTGGCGTGATCTTGACGTATGACCTTGGCGTGACCTTGAAATGACCTCCATCCCAAAAACCAATCTGGGCGACAGCGTGGAGCGAAAGAAACACGTTCCTTTGACGTAACCGGCGTAATAACGCTTCCTATGCGTGATTTTGACGTATGACCTTGGCGTGACCTTGAAATGACCTCCATCCCAAAAACCAATCTGGGCGACAGCGTGGAGCGAAAGAAACACGTTCCTTTGATGTAACCGGCGAAATAACGCTTCCTTGGCGTGATATTGACGTATGACCTTGGCGTGACCTTGAAATGACCTCCACCCCAAAAACCAATCTGGGCGACTCCGTGGATCGATAGAAACACGTCCCTTTGACGTAACCGGTGTAATAACGCTTCCTTGACGTGATTTTGACGTATGACCTTGGCGTGACCTTGAAATATCCTCCGCCCCAAAAACCAATCTGGGCGACTCCGTGGAGCGAAAGATACACGTTCCTTTTACGTAACCGGCGTAATAACGCTTCCTTGACGTGATTTTGACGTATGACCTTGGCGTGACCTTGAAATGACCTCCACCTCAAAAACCAATCTGGGCGACTCCGTGGAGCGAATGAAACACGTTCCCTTGCAGTAACCGGGGTAATAACGCTTACTTGGCTAGATTTCGACGTATGACCTTAGCGTGACCTTGAAATGACTTCCATACCAAAAATCAATCTGGGCGACTCCGTGGAGCGAAACAAACATGTTCCATTGACGTAACCGGCGTAATAACGCTTCTTTGGCGTGATTTTGACGTATGACCTTGGCGTGATCTTGAAATATCCTCCGCCCCAAAAACCAATCTGGTCGACTCAATGTAGCGAAATAAACAGGTTCCTTTGACGTAACCGGCGTAATAACGCATCCTGGACATGATTTTGACGTATGACCTTGGCAAGACCTTGATATGACCTCTACTCAAAAAACCAACCTGTGCGACTCCGTGGAGCGAATGAAACACGTTCCCTTGCAGTAACCGGGGTAATAACGCTTACTTGGCTTGAATTCGACGTATGACCTTGGCGTGACCTTGAAATGACTTCTACATCAAAAACCAACCTGTGCGCCTCTGTGTAGCGAAAGAAACACGTTCCTTTGACGTAACCGTGGTAATATCGCCTCCTTTTCGTGATTTTGACGTATGACCTTGGCGTGACCTTGAAATGACGTCCATCCAAAAAACCAATCTGGGCGACTCCGTGGAGCGAAAGAAACAGGTTCCTTTGACGTAACCGGCGTAATAACGCCTCCTTGACGTGATTTTGATATATAACCTTGGCGTGACCTTGAAATGACTTCTACCGCAAAAATCAATCTGGACGACTCCATGGAACGAAAGAAACACGTTCCTTTGTCGCAACCGGCGTAATAACGCTTCCTTGGCGTGATTTTGACGTATGACCTTGGCGTGACCTTGAAATGACCTCCATCCCAAAAACCAATCTGGGCGACTCCGTGGAGCGAAAGAAACACGTTCCTTTGACGTAACCGGGGTAATAACGCTTCCTTGACGTGATTTTGACGTATGACCTTGGCGTGACCTTGAAATGACTTGCATCCCAAAAACCAATCTGGGCGACTCCGTGGAACGAAAGAAACACGTTCCTTCGACGTAACCGGCCGTAATAACGCTTTTTTGGCGTGATTTTGACGTATGACCTTGGCGTGAACTTGAAATTATCTTCACCCCAAAAACCAATCTGGACGACTCCGTGGAGCGAAAGAAAACACGTTCCTTTTTCGTAACCGGGGGTATTAACGCATTCTTGACGTGATTTTGTCGTATGACCTTGGCGTGAGCTTGAAGTGACCTCCGCCACAAAAACCAACCTGGGCTACAGCGTGGAGCGAAAGAAACGTGTTCCTTTGACGTAACCGGCGTAATAACGCTTCCTTGACGTGATTTTGCCGTATGACCTTGGCGTGACCTTGAAATGACCTCCGCCCCAAAAAACCAATCTGTGCGACTCCATGGAGCGAAAGAAACACGTTCCTTTGACGTAACCGGCGTAATAACGCATCCTCAACATGATTTTGACGTATGACCTTGGCAAGACCTTGAAATGACCTCTACCCCAAAAACCAACCTGTGCGACTCCGTGGAGAGAATGAAACACGTTCCCTTGCAGTAACCGGGGTAATAACGCTTCCTTGGCATGATTTCGACGTATGATCTTGGCGTGACGTTGAAAGGACCTCCGCCCCAAAACCAATCTGTGCGAATCCATGGAGCGAAAGAAACACGTTCCTTTGACATAACCGGCGTAATAACGCTTCTTTGGCGTGATTTTGACGTATGACCTTGGCGTGAGCTTGAAATGACCTCCGCCACAAAAACCAATCTGGGCGACTCCGTGGTGCGAAAGATACATGTTCCTTTTACGTAACCGGGGTAATAACGCTTTCTTGGCGTGATTTTGACATATTACCTTGTCGTGACTCTGAAATTACCACTACCCCAAAAACCAACTTGGGCGACGCCGTGGAGCGAAAGAAACACGCTCCTTTGACGTAACCGGCGTAATAACGCTTCCTAGGCGTGATTTTGACGTATGACCTTGGCGTGACCTTGAAATGACCTCCATCCCAAAAACCAATCTGGGCGACAGCGTGGAGCGAAAGAAACACGTTCCTTTAACGTAACCGGCGTAATAATGCTTCCTTGACGTGATTTTGCCGTATGACCTTGGCGTGACATTGAAATGACCTCCGCCCCATAAATCAATCTGGGCGACTCCATGGAGCGAAAGAAACACGTTCCTTTGACGTAACCGGCGTAATAACGCTTCTTTGGCGTGATTTTGACGTATTACCTTGGCGTGACTCTGAAATGACCACTACCCCAAAAACCAACTTGGGCGACGCCGTGGAGCGAAAGAAACACGTTGACGTAACCGGCGTAATAACGCTTCCTAGGCGTGATTTTGACGTATGACCTTGGCGTGACCTTGAAATGACCTCCATCCCAAAAACCAATCTGGGCGACAGCGTGGAGCGAAAGAAACACGTTCCTTTAACGTAACCGGCGTAATAATGCTTCCTTGACGTGATTTTGCCGTATGACCTTGGCGTGACATTGAAATGACCTCCGCCCCATAAATCAATCTGGGCGACTCCATGGAACGAAAGAAACACGTTCCTTTGTCACAACCGTCGTAATAACGCTTCCTTGGCGTGATTTTGACGTATGACCTTGGCGTGTCCTTGAAATGACCTCCATCCCAAAAACCAATCTGGGCGACTCCGTGGAGCGAAAGAAACACGTTCTTTTGACGTAACCGGCGTAATAACGCTTCCTTGACGTGATTTTGTCGTATTACCTTGGCGTGACCCTGAAATGACCACTACCCCAAAAACCAACTTGGGCGACTCCGTGGAGCGAAAGAAACACGTTCCTTTGACGTAACCGGCGTAATGAACCTTCCTTGGCGTGATATTAACGTATGACCTTGGCGTGACCTTGAAATGACCTCCACCCCAAAAACCAATCTGGGCGACTCCGTGGAGTGATAGAAACACGTTCCTTTGACGTAACCGGTGTAATAATGCTTACTCAACGTGATTTTAACGTGTGATCTTGTCGTGACATTGAAATGATCTCCGCCACAAAAACCAATCTGGGCGACCCTGTGGAGCGAAAGAAACACGTTCCTTTGACGTAACCGGGGTAATAACGCTTTTTTGACGTGATTTTGACGTATTACCTTGGTGTGACCTTGAAATGACCTCCGCCCCAAAATCCAATCTGGGTGACTCGGTGGAGCGAAAGAATCACGTTCCTTTGACCTAACCTGGGTAATAACGCTTCCTTGACGTGATTTTGACATATGACCTTGGCGTGACCTTGAAATGACCTCCGCCCCAAAAACCAATCTGTGCGACACCATGGAGCGAAGGAAACACGTTCCTTTGACGTAACCGGGGTAATAACGCTTCCTTGGCGTGATTTTGACGTATGACCTTGGCGTGACCTTGAAATGACCTCCATCCCAAAAACCAATCTGGGCGACAGCGTGGAGCGAAAGAAACACGTTCCTTTGACGTAACCGGCGTAATAACGCTTCCTAGGCGTGATTTTGACGTATGACCCTGGCGTGACCTTGAAATGACCTCCATCCCAAAAACCAATCTGGGCGACTCCGTGCAGCGAAAGAAACAGGTTCCTATGACGTAACCGGCGTAATAACGCTTCTTTGTCGTGATTTTGACGTATGACCTTGGCGTGAGCTTGAAGTGACCTCCGCCACAAAAACCAACCTGGGCTACAGCGTGGAGCGAAAGAAACGTGTTCCTTTGACGTAACCGGCGTAATAACGCTTCCTGATGCGTGATTTTGACGTATGACCTTGGCGTGACCTTGAAATGACCTCCATCCCAAAAACCAATCTGTGCGACAGCGTGGAGCGAAACAAACACGTTCCTTTGACGTAACCGGCGTAATGAAGCTTCCTTGGCGTGATATTAACGTATGACCTTGGCGTGACCTTGAAATGACCTCCATCCCAAAAACCAATCTGGGCGACAGCGTGGAGCGAAAGAAACACGTTCCTTTGATGTAACCGGCGTAATAACGCTTCCTTGGCGTGATATTGACGTATGACCTTGGCGTGACCTTGAAAATGACCTCCACCCCAAAAACCAATCTGGGCGACTCCGTGGACCGATAGAAAACACGTTCCTTTGACGTAACCGGTGTAATAACGCTTCCTTGACGTGATTTTGACGTATGACCTTGGCGTGACCTTGAAATATCCTCCGCCCGAAAAACCAATCTGGGCGACTCCGTTGAGCGAAAGATACACGTTCCTTTTACGTAACCGGCGTAATAACGCTTCCTTGGCGTGATATTGACGTATGACCTTGGCGTGACCTTGAAATGACCTCCACCCCAAAAACCAATCTGGGCGACTCCGTGGAGCGAATGAAACACGTTCCCTTGCAGTAACCGGGGTAATAACGCTTACTTGGCTAGATTTCGACGTATGACCTTGGCGTGACCTTGAAATGACTTCCATCCCAAAAATCAGTCTGGGCGACTCCGTGGAGCGAAACAAACATGTTCCATTGACGTAACCGGCGTAATAACGCTTCTTTGGCGTGATTTTGACGTATGACCTTGGCGTGATCTTGAAATATCCTCCGCCCCAAAAACCAATCTGGTCGACTCAATGTAGCGAAATAAACAGGTTCCTTTGACGTAACCGGCGTAATAACGCATCCCTGGGACATGATTTTGACGTATGACCTTGGCAAGACCTTGATATGACCTCTACTCAAAAAACCAACCTGTGCGACTCCGTGGAGCGAATGAAACACGTTCCCTTGCAGTAACCGGGGTAATAACGCTTACTTGGCTTGAATTCGACGTATGACCTTGGCGTGACCTTGAAATGACTTCTACATCAAAAACCAACCTGTGCGCCTCTGTGTAGCGAAAGAAACACGTTCCTTTGACGTAACCGGGGTAATAACGCCTCCTTTTCGTGATTCTGACGTATGACCTTGGCGTGACCTTGAAATGACGTCCATCCAAAAAACCAATCTGAGCGACTCCGTGGAGCGAAAGAAACAGGTTCCTTTTACGTAACCGGCGTAATAACGCCTCCTTGACGTGATTTTGATATATAACCTTGGCGTGACCTTGAAATGACTTCTACCCCAAAAATCAATCTGGGCGACTCCGTGGAACGAAAGAAACACGTTCCTTTGTCGCAACCGGCGTAATAACGCTTCCTTGGCGTGATTTTAACGTATGACCTTGGCGTGACCTTGAAATGACCTCCATCCCAAAAACCAATCTGGGCGACAGCGTTGAGCGAAAGAAACACGTTCCTTTGACGTAACCGGCGTAATAACGCTTCCTTGACGTGATTTTGCCGTATGACCTTGGCGTGACCTTGAAATGACCTCCGCCCCCAAAAACCAATCTGTGCGACTCCATGGAGCGAAAGAATCACTTTCCTTTGACGTAACCGGCGTAATAACGCTTCTTTGGCGTGATTTTGACGTATGACCTTGGGCGTGAGCTTGAAATGACCTCCGCCACAAAAAAACCAATCTGGGCGACTCCGTGGAGCGAAAGATACACGTTCGTTTTACGTAACCGGGGTAATAACGCTTTCTTGGCGTGATTTTGACGTATTACCTTGGCGTGACTCTGAAATGACCACTACCTCAAAAACCATCTTGGGCGACGCCGTGGAGCGAAAGAAACACGCTCCTTTGACGTAACCGGCGTAATAACGCTTCCTAGGCGTGATTTTGACGTATGACCTTGGCGTGACCTTGAAATGACCTCCATACCAAAAACCAATCTGGGCGACAGCGTGGAGCGAAAGAAACACGTTCCTTTAACGTAACCGGCGTAATAACGCATCCTCGACATGATTTTGACGTATTACCTTGGCGTGACCTTGAAATGACTTCCATCTCAAAAACCATTCTGGGCTACTCCATGGAGCGAAAGAAACACGTTCCTTTGACGTAACCGGGGTAATAACGCATTCATGACGTGATTTTGATATATAACCTTGACGTGACCTTGAAATGACTTCTACACCAAAAATCAATCTGGGCGACTCCATGGAACGAAAGAAACACGTTCCTGTGTCGCAACCGGCGTAATAACGCCTCCTTGACGTGATTTTGATATATAACCTTGGCGTGACCTTGAAATGTCTTCTACCCCAAAAATCAATCTGGGCGACTCCATGGAACGAAAGAAACACGTTCCTTTGTCGCAACCGGTGTAATAACGCTTCCTTGGCGTGATTTTGACGTATGACCTTGGCGTGACCTTCAAATGACCTCCATCCCAAAAACCAATCTGGGCGACAGCGTGGAGCTAAAGAAACACGTTCCTTTGATGTAACCGGCGTAATAACGCTTCCTTGGCGTGATATTGACGTATGACCTTGGCGTGACCTTGAAATGACCTCCACCCCAAAAACCAATCTGGGCGACTCCGTGGACCGATAGAAACACGTTCCTTTGACGTAACCGGTGCAATAACCGCTTCCTTGACGTGATTTTGACGTATGACCTTGGCGTGACCTTGAAATGTCCTCCGCCCCAAAAACGAATCTGGGCGACTCCGTGGAGCGAAAGATACACGTTCCTTTGTCGCAACCGGTGTAATAACGCTTCCTTGGCGTGATTTTGACGTATGACCTTGGCGTGACCTTCAAATGACCTCCATCCCAAAAACCAATCTGGGCGACAGCGTGGAGCTAAAGAAACACGTTCCATTTGATGTAAACCGGCGTAATAACGCTTCCTTGGCGTGATATTGACGTATTACCTTGGCGTGACCTTGAAATGACCTCCGCCCCAAAATCCAATCTGGGCGACTCGGTGGAGCGAAAGAAA
This sequence comes from Megalopta genalis, assembly GCF_051020955.1. NCBI lineage: Eukaryota > Metazoa > Arthropoda > Insecta > Hymenoptera > Halictidae > Megalopta > Megalopta genalis. Next base: position 54,076 of record NW_027476392.1, on the reverse strand, counting down.
CACGTTCCTTTGACGTAACCGGTGTAATAACGCTTCCTTGACGTGATTTTGCCGTTCGACCTTGGCGTGACCTTGACATATCCTCCGCCCCAAAAACCAATCTGGTCGACTCAATGTAGCGAAATAAACATGTTCCTTTGACGTAACCGGCGTAATAACGCATCCTGGACATGATTTTGACGTATGACCTTGTCAAGACCTTGAAATGACCTCTACTCAAAAAACCAACCTGTGCGACTCCGTGGAGCGAATGAAACACGTTCCCTTGCAGTAACCGGGGTAATAACGCTTACTTGGCTTGATTTCGACGTATGACCTTGGCGTGACCTTGAAATGACTTCTACACCAAAAACCAACCTGTGCGCCTCTGTGTAGCGAAAGAAACACGTTCCTTTTACGTAACCGGGGTATTAACGCTTCCTTGGCGTGATTTTGACGTATGACCTTGTCATGACCTTGAAATGACCCTCACCCCAAAAACTAATCTGGGCGACTACGTGGAGCGAAAGAAACACGCCCCTTTGACGTAACCGACGTAATGACGCTTCCTTGGGGGGACTTTGACGTATGACCTTGGCGTGACCTTGAAATGACCTCCGCCCCAAAAACCAATCTGTGCTACTCAATGGAGCGAAATAAACACGTTCCTTTGACGTCACCGGAGTAATAACGTATTCTCGACATGCTTTTGACGTATGACCTTGGCGTGACCTTGAAATGACTTCAACCCCAAAAATCAATCTGGGCGACTCCATGGAACGAAAGAAACACGTTCCTTTGTCGCAAACGGCGTAATAACGCTTCCTTGGCGTGATTTTGACGTATGACCTTGGCGTGACCTTGAAATCACCTCCGCCCCAAAAACCAATCTGTGCGACTCCATGGAGCGAAAGAAACACGTTCCTTTGACGTTACTCGGGTAATAACGCCGCCTTTTCGTGACTTTGACGTATGACCTTGGCGTGACCTTGAAATGACGTCCATCCCCAAACACCAATCTGGGCGACTCCGTGGAGCGAAAGAAACAGGTTCCTTTGTCGTAACCGGCGTAATAACGCCTCCTTGACGTGATTTTGATATATAACCTTGGCGTGACCTTGAAATGTCTTCTACCCCAAAAATCAATCTGGGCGACTCCATGGAACGAAAGAAACACGTTCCTTTGTCGCAACCGGCGTAATAACGCTTCCTTGGCGTGATTTTGACGTATGACCTTGGCGTGACCTTCAAATGACCTCCATCCCAAAAACCAATCTGGGCGACAGCGTGGAGCGAAAGAAACACGTTCCTTTGATGTAACCGGCGTAATAACGCTTCCTTGGCGTGATATTGACGTATGACCTTGGCGTGACCTTGAAATGACCTCCACCCCAAAAACCAATCTGGGCGACTCCGTGGACCGATAGAAACACGTTCCTTTGACGTAACCGGTGCAATAACGCTTCCTTGACGTGATTTTGACGTATGACCTTGGCGTGACCTTGAAATATCCTCCGCCCCAAAAACGAATCTGGGCTACTCCGTGGAGCGAAAGATACACGTTCCTTTTACGTAACCGGGGTAATAACGCTTTCTTGGCGTGATTTTGACGTATGACCTTGGCGTGACCTTGAAATCACCTCCGCCCCAAAAACCAATCTGTGCGACTCCATGGAGCGAAAGAAACACGTTCCTTTGACGTTACTCGGGTAATAACGCCGCCTTTTCGTGACTTTGACGTATGACCTTGGCGTGACCTTGAAATGACGTCCATCCCAAACACCAATCTGGGCGACTCCGTGGAGCGAAAGAAACAGGTTCCTTTGTCGTAACCGGCGTAATAACGCCTCCTTGACGTGATTTTGATATATAACCTTGGCGTGACCTTGAAATGTCTTCTACCCCAAAAATCAATCTGGGCGACTCCATGGAACGAAAGAAACACGTTCCTTTGTCGCAACCGGCGTAATAACGCTTCCTTGGCGTGATTTTGACGTATGACCTTGGCGTGACCTTCAAATGACCTCCATCCCAAAAACCAATCTGGGCGACAGCGTGGAGCGAAAGAAACACGTTCCTTTGATGTAACCGGCGTAATAACGCTTCCTTGGCGTGATATTGACGTATGACCTTGGCGTGACCTTGAAATGACCTCCACCCCAAAAACCAATCTGGGCGACTCCGTGGACCGATAGAAACACGTTCCTTTGACGTAACCGGTGCAATAACGCTTCCTTGACGTGATTTTGACGTATGACCTTGGCGTGACCTTGAAATATCCTCCGCCCCAAAAACGAATCTGGGCTACTCCGTGGAGCGAAAGATACACGTTCCTTTTACGTAACCGGGGTAATAACGCTTACTTTTCGTGATTTTGACGTATTACCTTGGCGTGACCTTGAAATGACCTCCGCCCCAAAATCCAATCTGGGCGACTCGGTGGAGCGAAAGAAACGCGTTCCTTTGACGTAACCGGTGTAATAACGCTTCCTTGACGTGATTTTGCCGTTCGACCTTGGCGTGACCTTGACATATCCTCCGCCCCAAAAACCAATCTGGTCGACTCAATGTAGCGAAATAAACATGTTCCTTTGACGTAACCGGCGTAATAACGCATCCTGGACATGATTTTGACGTATGACCTTGTCAAGACCTTGAAATGACCTCTACTCAAAAAACCAACCTGTGCGACTCCGTGGAGCGAATGAAACACGTTCCCTTGCAGTAACCGGGGTAATAACGCTTACTTGGCTTGATTTCGACGTATGACCTTGGCGTGACCTTGAAATGACTTCTACACCAAAAACCAACCTGTGCGCCTCTGTGTAGCGAAAGAAACACGTTCCTTTTACGTAACCGGGGTATTAACGCTTCCTTGGCGTGATTTTGACGTATGACCTTGTCATGACCTTGAAATGACCCTCACCCCAAAAACTAATCTGGGCGACTACGTGGAGCGAAAGATACACGTCCCTTTGACGTAACCGACGTAATGACGCTTCCTTGGGGGGACTTTGACGTATGACCTTGGCGTGACCTTGAAATGACCTCCGCCCCAAAAACCAATCTGTGCTACTCAATGGAGCGAAATAAACACGTTCCTTTGACGTCACCGGAGTAATAACGTATTCTCGACATGCTTTTGACGTATGACCTTGGCGTGACCTTGAAATGACTTCAACCCCAAAAATCAATCTGGGCGACTCCATGGAACGAAAGAAACACGTTCCTTTGTCGCAAACGGCGTAATAACGCTTCCTTGGCGTGATTTTGACGTATGACCTTGGCGTGACCTTGAAATGACCTCCGCCCCAAAAACCAATCTGTGCGACCCAATGGGGCGAAAGAAACACGTTCCTTTGACGTCACCGGCTTAATAACGCTTCTTTGGCGTGATTTTGACGTATGACCTTGGCGTGAGCTTGAAGTGACCTCCGCCACAAAAACCAACCTGGGCTACAGCGTGGAGCGAAAGAAACGTGTTCCTTTGACGTAACCGCCGTAATAACGCTTCCTGATGCGTGATTTTGACGTATGACCTTGGCGTGACCTTGAAATAACCTCCATCCCAAAAACCAATCTGGGCGACAGCGTGGAGCGAGAGAAACACGTTCCTTTGATCTAACCGGCGTAATAACGCTTCCTTGGCGTGATATTGACGTATGACCTTGGCGTGACCTTGAAATGACCTCCACCCCAAAAACCAATCTGGGCGACTCCGTGGACCGATAGAAACACGTTCCTTTTACGTAACCGGTGTAATAACGCTTCCTTGACGTGATTTTGACGTATGACCTTGGCGTGACCTTGAAATATCCTCCGCCCCAAAAACCAATCTGGGCGACTCCGTGGAGCGAAAGATACACGTTCCTTTTACGTAACCGGCGTAATAACGCTTCCTAGGCGTGATTTTGACGTATGACCTTGGCGTGACCTTGAAATGACCTCCATCCCAAAAACCAATCTGGGCGACAGCGTGGAGCGAAAGAAACACGTTCCTTTGATGTAACCGGCGTAATAACGCTTCCTTGGCGTGATATTGACGTATGACCTTGGCGTGACCTTGAAATGACTTCCACCCCAAAAACCAATCTGGGCGACTCCGTGGACCGATAGAAACACGTTCCTTTGACGTAACCGGTGTAATAACGCTTCCTTGACGTGATTTTGACGTATGACCTTGGCGTGACCTTGAAATATCCTCCGCCCCAAAAACCAATCTGGGCGACTCCGTGGAGCGAAAGATACACGTTCCTTTTACGTAACCGGCGTAATAACGCTTCCTTGGCGTGATATTGACGTATGACCTTGGCGTGACCTTGAAATGACCTCCACCCCAAAAACCAATCTGGGCGACTCCGTTGGGCGGTAGAAACACGTTCCTTTGACGTAACCGGTGTAATAACGCTTCCTTGTCGTGATGTTGCCGTATGACCTTGGCCTGACCTTGAAATGACCTCCGCCCCAAAAACCAAACCGTGCGACTCCATGGAACGAAAGAAACACGTTCCTTTGACGTAACCGGGGTAATAACGCTTTCTTGACGTGATTTTGACGTATTACCTTGGCGTGACCCTGCAATGACCACTACCCCAAAAACAAACTTGGGCGACTCCGTGGAACGAAAGAAATACGTTCCTTTAACGTAACCGGCGTAATAACGCTTCCTTGGCGTGATATTGACGTATGACCTTGGCGTGACCTTGAAATGACCTCCACCCCAAAAACCAATCTGGGCGACTCCGTTGGGCGGTAGAAACACGTTCCTTTGACGTAACCGGTGTAATAACGCTTCCTTGTCGTGATTTTGCCGTATGACCTTGGCGTGAACTTGAAATTACTTCCACCCCAAAAACCAATCTGGGCGACTCCGTGGAGCTAAAGAAACACGTTCCTATGACGCAACCGGCGTAATAACGCTTCCTTGGCGTGATTTTGACGTATGATCTTGGTGTGACCTTGAAATGACCTCCACCCCAAAAACCAATCTGGGCGACTGCGTGGAGCGAAAGAAACACGTTCCTTTGACGTAACCGACGTAATGACGCTTCCTTGGCGTGATTTTGACGTATGACCTTGGCGTGACCTTGAAATGACCTCCGCCCCAAAAACCAATCTGGGCGACTGCGTGGAGCGAAAGAAACACGTTCCTTTGACGTCACCGGCTTAATAACGCTTCTTTGGCGTGATTTTGACGTATGACCTTGGCGTGAGCTTGAAATGACCTCCACCCCAAAAGCCAATCTGGGCAACTCCGTGGAGCGAAAGATACACGTTCCTTTTACGTAACCGGGTTAATAACGCTTTCTTGATGTGATTTTGTCGTATTACCTTGGTGTGACCTTGAAATTACCTCCGCCCCAAAATCCAATCTGGGCGACTCGGTGGAGCGAAAGAATCACGTTCCTTTGACCTTACCGGAGTAATAACGGTTCCTTGACGTGATTTTGACTTATGACCTTGGCGTGACCTTGAAATGACCTCCATCCCAAAAACCAATCTGGGCGACTCCGTGGAGCGAAAGAAACACGTTCCTTTGACGTAACCGGGGTAATAACGCTTTCTTGACGTGATTTTGACGTATTACCTTGTTGTGACCTTGATATGACCTCCGCCCCAAAATCCAATCAGGGCGACTCGGTGGAACGAAAGAAACACGTTCCTTTGACGTAACCGGGGTAATAACGATTCCTTGACGTGATTTTGCCGTATGACCTTGGCGTGACCTTGAAATGACCTCTACCCCAAAAACCAACCTGTGCGACTCCGTGGAGCGAATGAAACACGTTCCCTTGCAGTAACCGGTGTAATAACGCTTCCTTGGCTTGATTTCGACGTATGACCTTGGCGTGACCTTGAAATGACGTCCATCCCAAACACCAATCTGGGCGACTCCGTGGAGCGAAAGAAACAGGTTCCTTTGTCGTAACCGGCGTAATAACGCTTCCTTGGCGTGATTTTGACGTATGACCTTGGCGTGACCTTCAAATGACCTCCATCCCAAAAACCAATCTGGGCGACAGCGTGGAGCGAAAGAAACACGTTCCTTTGTCGTAACCGGGGTAATAACACATTCTTGACGTGATTTTGACGTATGACCTTGGCGTAACCTTGAAATGACCTCCACCCCAAAAACCATTCTGGGCGACTCCGTGGAGCGAAAGAAACACGTTCCTTTTTCGTAACCGGGGTAATAACGCTTTCTTGGCGTGATTTTGACGTATTACCTTGGCGTGACTCTGAAATGACCACTACCCCAAAAACCAACTTGGGCGACGCCGTGGAGCGAAAGAAACACGCTCCTTTGACGTAACCGGCGTAATAACGCTTCCTAGGCGTGATTTTGACGTATGACCTTGGCGTGACCTTGAAATGACTTCCATCCCAAAAACCAATCTGGGCGACAGCGTGGAGCGAAAGAAACACGTTCCTTTAACGTAACCGGCGTAATAATGCTTCCTTGACGTGATTTTGCCGTATGACCTTGGCGTGATCTTGAAATGACCTCCGCCCCAAAAATCAATCTGGGCTACTCCATGGGACGAAAGAAACACGTTCCTTTGTCACAACCGGCGTAATAACGCTTCCTTGACGTGATTTTGCCGTATGATCTTGGCGTGACCTTGAAATGACCTCCGCCCCAAAAACCAATCTGTGCGAATCCATGGAGCGAAAGAAACACGTTCCTTTGACGTAACCGGCGTAATAACGCTTCTTTGGCGCGATTTTGACGTATGCCCTTGGCGTGAGCTTGAAATGACCTCCGCCACAAAAACCAATCTGGGCGACTCCGTGGTGCGAAAGATACATGTTCCTTTTACGTAACCGGGGTAATAACGCTTTCTTGGCGTGATTTTGACGTATTACCTTGGCGTGACTCTGAAATGACCACTACCCCAAAGACCAACTTGGGCGACTCCGTGGAGCGAAAGAAACACGTTCCTTTGTCCCAACCGGCGTAATAACGCTTCCTTGGCGTGATTTTGACGTATGACCTTGGCGTGACCTTGAAATGACCTCCATCCCTAAAACCAATCTGGGCGACAGCTTGGAGCGAAAGAAACACTTTCCTTGGACGTAACCGGCGTAATAACGCATCCTCGACATGATTTTGACGTATTACCTTGGCGTGACCTTGAAATGACTTCCACCCCAAAAACCAATCTGGGCGACTCCGTGGAGCTAAAGAAACACGTTCCTATGACGTAACCGGCGTAATAACGCTTCCTTGGTGTGATTTTGACATATGACCTCGGTGTGACCTTGAAATGACCTCCGCCACAAAAACCAATCTGGGCGACTCCGTGAAGCGAAAGATACACGTTCCTTTGACGTAACCGGTGTAATAACGCTTCCTTGACGTGATTTTGCCGTACGACCTTGGCGTGACCTTGAAATATCCTCCGCCCCAAAAACCAATCTGATCGACTCAATGGAGCGAAATAAACAGGTTCCTTGGACGTAACCGGCGTAATAACGCATCCTGGACACGATTTTGACGTTTGACCTTGGCAAGACCTTGAAATGACCTCTACTCAAAAAACCAACCTGTGCGACTCCGTGGAGCGAATGAAACACGTTCCCTTGCAGTAACCGGGGTAATAACGCTTACTTGACGTGATTTTGACGTATGACCTTGGGCGTGAGCTTGAAATGACCTCCGCCACAAAAACCAATCTGGGCGACTCCGTGGAGCGAAAGATACACGTTCCTTTTACGTAACCGGGGTAATAACGCTTTCTTGGCGTGATTTTGACGTATTACCTTGGCGTGACTCTGAAATGACCACTACCCCAAAAACCAACTTGGGCGACGCCGTGGAGCGAAAGAAACACGCTCCTTTGACGTAACCGGCGTAATAACGCTTCCTAGGCGTGATTTTGACGTATGACCTTGGCGTGACCTTGAAATGACCTCCATCCCAAAAACCAATCTGGGCGACAGCGTGGAGCGAAAGAAACACGTTCCTTTAACGTAACCGGCGTAATAATGCTTCCTTGACGTGATTTTGCCGTATGACCTTGGCGTGACCTTGAAATGACCTCCGCCCCAAAAATCAATCTGGGCGACTCCATGGAACGAAAGAAACACGTTCCTTTGACGTAACCGGCGTAATAACGCTTCTTTGGCGTGATTTTGACGTATGACCTTGGGCGTGAGCTTGAAATGACCTCCGCCCCAAAAATCAATCTGTGCGACTCCATGGAGCGAAAGAAACACGTTCCTTTGACATTACCGTGGTAATAACGCTTTCTTGACGTGATTTTGACGTATCACCTTGGCGTGACCCTGAAATGCCCACTACTCCAAAATACAACTTGGGCGACTCCGTGGACCGAAGGAAACACGTTCCTTTGACCTAACCGGGGTAATAACGGTTCCTTGACGTGATTTTGACGTATGACCTTGGCGTGACCTTGAAATGACCTCCGCCACAAAAACCAATCTGGGCGACTCCGTGGTGCGAAAGATACACGTTCCTTTTACGTAACCGGGGTAATAACGCTTTCTTGGCGTGATTTTGACGTATTACCTTGGCGTGACTCTGAAATGACCACTACCCCAAAAACCAACTTGGGCGACGCCGTGGAGCGAAAGAAACACGCTCCTTTGACGTAACCGGCATAATAACGCTTCCTAGGCGTGATTTTGACGTATGATCTTGGTGTGACCTTGAAATGACCTCCGCCACAAAAACAAATCTGTGCGACTCCGTGGAGCGAAAGAAACACGTTCCTTTGACGTAACCGGGGTAATAACGCATCCTCGACATGATTTTGACGTATGACCTTGGCAAGACCTTGAAGTGATCTCTACCCCAAAAATCAACCTGTGCGAATCCGTGGAGCGAATGAAACACGTTCCCTTGCAGTAACCGGGGAATAACGCTCCCTTGGCTTTATTTCGACATATGACCTTGGCGTGACCTTGAAATGACTTCCATCCCAAAAATCAATCTGGGCGACTCCGTGGTGCGATAGAAACACGTTCCTTTGACGTAACCGGTGTAATAATGCTTACTCAACGTGATTTTGACGTGAGATCTTGTCGTGACATTGAAATGACATCCGCCACAAAAACCAATCTGGGGGACTCCGTGGAGCGAAAGATACACGATCCTTTGACGTATCCGGGGTAATAACGCTTCCTTGGCGTGATTTTGACGTATGACCTTGGCGTGACCTTGAAATGACATCCACCCCAAAAACCAATCTGGGCGACTCCGTGGAGCGAAAGAAACACGTTCCTTTGAGTAACCGGCGTAATAACGCTTCTTTGGCGTGTTTTTGACGTATGACCTTGGCTTGTCCTTGAAATGATCTTCCCACCAAAAACCAATCTGGGCGACTCCGTAGAGCGAAAGAAACACGTTCCTTTCACGTAACCGTGGTATTAACGCTTCCTTGGCGTGATTTTGACGTATGACCTTGTCATGACCTTGAAATGACCTCCACCCCAAAAACTAATCTGAGCGACTCCGTGGAACGAAGGAAACACGTTCCTTCGACGTAACCGGCGTAATAACGCTTCTTTGGCGTGATTTTGACGTATGACCTTGGCGTGACCTTGAAATGGCCATCACCCCAAAAACCAATCTGGGCGACTCCGTAGAGCGAAAGAAACACGTTCCTTTGACGTAACCGGCGTAATAACGCTTCCTTGGCGTGATTTTGACGTATGACCTTGCCGTGACCTTGAAATGACCTCCACCCCAAAAACCAATCTGCGCTACTCCGTGGAGCGAAAGAAACACGTTCCTTTGACGTAACCGGCGTAATAAGGCATGGTCGTCATGATTTGACGTATGACCTTGGCGAGACCTTAAAATGACCTCCACCCCAAAAACCTATCTGGGCGACTCCGTGGAGCGAAAGAAACACGTTCCTTTGACGTAACCGGCGTAATAACGCTTCTTTGGCGTGATTTTGACGTATGATCTTGGCGTGACCTTGAAATGAACTGCGCCACAAAAACCAATCTGGGCGACTCCGTAGAGCGAAAGAAACACGTTGCTTTTCCGTAACCAGGGTAATAACGCATTCTTGACGTGATTTTGACGTATGTCCTTGGCGTAACCTTGAAATGACCTCCACCCCAAAAACCAATCTGGTCGACTCCGTGGAGCGAAACAAACACGTTCCTTTTTCGTAACCAGGGTAATAACGCATTCTTGACGTGATTTTGACGTATCACCTTGGCGTGACCTTGAAATGACCTCCACCCCAAAAACCAATCTGTGCGACTCCGTGGAGCGAAAGTAACACGTTCCTTTGACGTCACCGGCGTAATAACGCATCCTCGACATGATTTTGACGTATGACCTTGGCAAGACCTTGAAATGACCTCTACCCCAAAAACAATCTGGGCGACTCCGTGAAGCGAAGGAAACACGTTCCTTTGAAGTAACCGGTGTAATAATGCTTACTCGATGTGATTTTGACGTGTGATCTTGGCGTGACATTGAAATGACCTCCGCCACAAAAACCAATCTGGGGGACTCCGTGGAGCGTAAGATACACGTTCCTTTTACGTAACCGGGGTAATAACGCTTTCTTGACGTGATTTTGACGTATTACCTTGGTGTGACCTTGAAATGACCTCCGTCCCATAATCCAATCTGGGCGACTCGGTGCAGCGAAAGAATCACGTTCCTTTGACCTAACCGGGGTAATAACGGTTCATTGACGTGATTTTGACGTATGACCTTGGCGTGACCTTAAAATGACCTCCACACCAAAAACCAATCTGGGCGACTCGGTGCAGCGAAAGAGACACGTTCCTTTTACGTAACCGGGGTAATAACGCATTCTTGACGTGATTTTGACGTGTGACCTTGGCGTGACCTTGAAATGACCTCCACCCCAAAAACCAATCTGGGCGACTCCGTGGAGCGAAACAAACACGTTCCTTTTCCGTAACCGCGGTAATAACGCATTCTTGACGTGATTTTGACGTATGACCTTGGCGTGACCTTGAAATGACCTCCACCCCAAAAACCAATCTGGGCGACTGCGTGGAGCGAAAGAAACACGTCCCTTTGACGTAACCGACGTAATGACGCTTCCTTGGCGTGATTTTGACGTATGACCTTGGCGTGACCTTGAAATGACCTTCACCCCAAAAACCAATCTGGGCGACTCCGTGGAGCGAAAGAAACACGTTCCTTTTTCGTAACCGGGGTAATAACGCATTCTTGACGTGATTTTGACGTGTGACCTTGGCGTGACCTTGAAATGACCTCCACCCCAAAAACCAATCTGGGCGACTCCGTGGAGCGAAAGAAACACGTTCCTTTGACGTAACCGGGGTAATAACGCTTCCTTGACGTGATTTTGACATATGACCTTGGCGTGAGCTTGAAATGACCTCCACCGAAAAAACCAATCTGGGCGACTCCGTAGAGCGAAAGAAACACGTTCCTTTGACGTAACAGGCGTAATGACGCTTCTTTGGCGTGATTTTGACGTATGACCTTGGCGTGACCTTGAAATGGTCTTCACCCCCAAAAACCAATATGGGCGACTGCGTAGAGCGAAAGAGACACGTTCCTTTTTCGTAACCGGGGTAATAACGCATTCTTGACGTGATTTTGACGTGTGACCTTGGCGTGACCTTGAAATGACCTCCACCCCGAAACCCAATCTGGGCGACTCCGTGGAGCGAAAGAAACACGTTCCTTTGACGTCACCGGCGTGATATCGCTTCTTTGGCGTGATTTTGACGTATGACCTTGGCGTGAGCTTGACATGACCTCCGCCACAAGAACCAATCTAGGCGACTCCGTGGATGCGAAAGATACACATTCCTTTGACGTAACCGGGGTAATAACGCTTCCTTGACGTGATTTTGACGTATGACCTTGGCGTGACCTTGAAATGACCTCCACCCCAAAAACCAATCTGGGCGACTGCGTGGAGCGAAAGAAACACGTCCCTTTTACGTAACCGACGTAATGACGCTTCCTTGGCGTGATTTTGACGTATTACCTTGGTGTGACCTTGAAATGACCTCCGCCCCAAAATCCAATCTGGGCGACTCGGTGCAGCGAAAGAATCACGTTCCTTTGATCTAACCGGGGTAATAACGGTTCATTGACGTGATTTTGACGTATGACCTTGGCGTGACCTTAAAATGACCTCCACCCCAAAAACCAATCTGAGCGTCTCCGTGGAGCGAAAGAAACACGTTCCTTTGACGTCACCGGCGTAATAACGCATCCTCGACATGATTTTGACGTATGACCTTGGCAAGACCTTGAAATGACCTCTACCCCAAAAACAATCTGGGCGACTCCGTGAAGCGAAGGAAACACGTTCCTTTGACGTAACCGGTGTAATAATGCTTACTCGATGTGATTTTGACGTGTGATCTTGGCGTGACATTGAAATGACCTCCGCCACAAAAACCAATCTGGGGGACTCCGTGGAGCGTAAGATACACGTTCCTTTTACGTAACCGGGGTAATAACGCTTTCTTGACGTGATTTTGACGTATTACCTTGGTGTGACCTTGAAATGACCTCCGTCCCATAATCCAATCTGGGCGACTCGGTGCAGCGAAAGAATCACGTTCCTTTGACCTAACCGGGGTAATAACGGTTCATTGACGTGATTTTGACGTATGACCTTGGCGTGACCTTAAAATGACCTCCACCCCAAAAACCAATCTGGGCGACTCGGTGCAGCGAAAGAGACACGTTCCTTTTACGTAACCGGGGTAATAACGCATTCTTGACGTGATTTTGACGTGTGACCTTGGCGTGACCTTGAAATGACCTCCACCCCAAAAACCAATCTGGGCGACTCCGTGGAGCGAAACAAACACGTTCCTTTTCCGTAACCGCGGTAATAACGCATTCTTGACGTGATTTTGACGTATGACCTTGGCGTGACCTTGAAATGACCTCCACCCCAAAAACCAATCTGGGCGACTGCGTGGAGCGAAAGAAACACGTCCCTTTGACGTAACCGACGTAATGACGCTTCCTTGGCGTGATTTTGACGTATGACCTTGGCGTGACCTTGAAATGACCTTCACCCCAAAAACCAATCTGGGCGACTCCGTGGAGCGAAAGAAACACGTTCCTTTTTCGTAACCGGGGTAATAACGCATTCTTGACGTGATTTTGACGTGTGACCTTGGCGTGACCTTGAAATGACCTCCACCCCAAAAACCAATCTGGGCGACTCCGTGGAGCGAAAGAAACACGTTCCTTTGACGTAACCGGGGTAATAACGCTTCCTTGACGTGATTTTGACATATGACCTTGGCGTGAGCTTGAAATGACCTCCACCGAAAAAACCAATCTGGGCGACTCCGTAGAGCGAAAGAAACACGTTCCTTTGACGTAACCGGCGTAATGACGCTTCTTTGGCGTGATTTTGACGTATGACCTTGGCGTGACCTTGAAATGGTCTTCACCCCCAAAAACCAATATGGGCGACTGCGTAGAGCGAAAGAGACACGTTCCTTTTTCGTAACCGGGGTAATAACGCATTCTTGACGTGATTTTGACGTGTGACCTTGGCGTGACCTTGAAATGACCTCCACCCCGAAACCCAATCTGGGCGACTCCGTGGAGCGAAAGAAACACGTTCCTTTGACGTCACCGGCGTGATAACGCTTCTTTGGCGTGATTTTGACGTATGACCTTGGCGTGAGCTTGACATGACCTCCGCCACAAGAACCAATCTAGGCGACTCCGTGGATGCGAAAGATACACATTCCTTTGACGTAACCGGGGTAATAACGCTTCCTTGACGTGATTTTGACGTATGACCTTGGCGTGACCTTGAAATGACCTCCACCCCAAAAACCAATCTGGGCGACTGCGTGGAGCGAAAGAAACACGTCCCTTTGACGTAACCGACGTAATGACGCTTCCTTGGCGTGATTTTGACGTATTACCTTGGTGTGACCTTGAAATGACCTCCGCCCCAAAATCCAATCTGGGCGACTCGGTGCAGCGAAAGAATCACGTTCCTTTGATCTAACCGGGGTAATAACGGTTCATTGACGTGATTTTGACGTATGACCTTGGCGTGACCTTAAAATGACCTCCACCCCAAAAACCAATCTGAGCGTCTCCGTGGAGCGAAAGAAATACGTTCCTTTGACGTCACCGGCGTAATAACGCATCCTCGACATGATTTTGACGTATGACCTTGGCAAGACCTTGAAATGACCTCTACCCCAAAAACAATCTGGGCGACTCCGTGAAGCGAAGGAAACACGTTCCTTTGACGTAACCGGTGTAATAATGCTTACTCGATGTGATTTTGACGTGTGATCTTGGCGTGACATTGAAATGACCTCCGCCACAAAAACCAATCTGGGCGACTACGTGGAGCGAAAGAAACACGTCCCTTTGACGTAACCGACGTAATGACGCTTCCTTGGGGGGACTTTGACGTATGACCTTGGCGTGACCTTGAAATGACCTCCGCCCCAAAAACCAATCTGTGCTACTCAATGGAGCGAAATAAACACGTTCCTTTGACGTCACCGGAGTAATAACGTATTCTCGACATGCTTTTGACGTATGACCTTGGCGTGACCTTGAAATGACTTCAACCCCAAAAATCAATCTGGGCGACTCCATGGAACGAAAGAAACACGTTCCTTTGTCGCAAACGGCGTAATAACGCTTCCTTGGCGTGATTTTGACGTATGACCTTGGCGTGACCTTGAAATGACCTCCGCCCCAAAAACCAATCTGTGCGACCCAATGGGGCGAAAGAAACACGTTCCTTTGACGTCACCGGCTTAATAACGCTTCTTTGGCGTGATTTTGACGTATGACCTTGGCGTGAGCTTGAAGTGACCTCCGCCACAAAAACCAACCTGGGCTACAGCGTGGAGCGAAAGAAACGTGTTCCTTTGACGTAACCGGCGTAATAACGCTTCCTGATGCGTGATTTTGACGTATGACCTTGGCGTGACCTTGAAATATCCTCCGCCCCAAAAACCAATCTGGGCGACTCCGTGGAGCGAAAGATACACGTTCCTTTTACGTAACCGGCGTAATAACGCTTCCTAGGCGTGATTTTGACGTATGACCTTGGCGTAACCTTGAAATGACCTCCATCCCAAAAACCAATCTGGGCGACAGCGTGGAGCGAAAGAAACACGTTCCTTTGATGTAACCGGCGTAATAACGCTTCCTTGGCGTGATATTGACGTATGACCTTGGCGTGACCTTGAAATGACTTCCACCCCAAAAACCAATCTGGGCGACTCCGTGGACCGATAGAAACACGTTCCTTTGACGTAACCGGTGTAATAACGCTTCCTTGACGTGATTTTGACGTATGACCTTGGCGTGACCTTGAAATATCCTCCGCCCCAAAAACCAATCTGGGCGACTCCGTGGAGCGAAAGATACACGTTCCTTTTACGTAACCGGCGTAATAACGCTTCCTTGGCGTGATATTGACGTATGACCTTGGCGTGACCTTGAAATGACCTCCACCACAAAAACCAATCTGGGCGACTCCGTGGAGCGAATGAAACACGTTCCCTTGCAGTAACCGGGGTAATAACGCTTACTTGGCTAGATTTCGACGTATGACCTTGGCGTGACCTTGAAATGACTTCTACACCAAAAACCAGCCTTTGCGCCCCTGTGTAGCGAAAGAAACACGTTCCTTTGACGTACCCGGCGTAATAACGCTTCTTTGGCGTGATTTTGACGTATGCACCTTGGCGTGAGCTTGAAATGACCTCCGCCCAAAAACCAATTTGGGCGACTCCGTGGAGCGAAAGATACACGTTCCTTTTACGTAACCGGGGTAATAACGCTTTCTTGGCGTGATTTTGACGTATTACCTTGGCGTGACTCTGAAATGACCACTACCCCAAAAACCAACTTGGGCGACTCCGTGGAGCGAAAGAAACACGTTCCTTTGACGTAACCGGCATAATAACTCTTCCTAGGCGTGATTTTGAAGTATGACCTTGGCGTGACCTTGAAATGTCCTCCATCCCTAAAACCAATCTGGGCGTCAGCGTGGAGCGAAAGAAACACGTTCCTTTAACGTAACCGGCGTAATAACGCTTCCTTGACGTGATGTTGCCGTATGACCTTGGCCTGACCTTGAAATGACCTCCGCCCCAAAAACCAAACCGTGCGACTCCATGGAACGAAAGAAACACGTTCCTTTGACGTAACCGGGGTAATAACGCTTTCTTGACGTGATTTTGACGTATTACCTTGGCGTGACCCTGCAATGACCACTACCCCAAAAACAAATCTGTGCGACTCCGTGGAGCGAAAGAAACACGTTCCTTTGACGTAACCGGGGTAATAACGCATCCTCGACATGATTTTGACGTATGACCTTGGCAAGACCTTGAAGTGATCTCTACCCCAAAAATCAACCTGTGCGAATCCGTGGAGCGAATGAAACACGTTCCCTTGCAGTAACCGGGGAATAACGCTCCCTTGGCTTTATTTCGACATATGACCTTGGCGTGACCTTGAAATGACTTCCATCCCAAAAATCAATCTGGGCGACTCCGTGGTGCGATAGAAACACGTTCCTTTGACGTAACCGGTGTAATAATGCTTACTCAACGTGATTTTGACGTGAGATCTTGTCGTGACATTGAAATGACATCCGCCACAAAAACCAATCTGGGGGACTCCGTGGAGCGAAAGATACACGATCCTTTGACGTATCCGGGGTAATAACGCTTCCTTGGCGTGATTTTGACGTATGACCTTGGCGTGACCTTGAAATGACATCCACCCCAAAAACCAATCTGGGCGACTCCGTGGAGCGAAAGAAACACGTTCCTTTGAGTAACCGGCGTAATAACGCTTCTTTGGCGTGTTTTTGACGTATGACCTTGGCTTGTCCTTGAAATGATCTTCCCACCAAAAACCAATCTGGGCGACTCCGTAGAGCGAAAGAAACACGTTCCTTTCACGTAACCGTGTTATTAACGCTTCCTTGGCGTGATTTTGACGTATGACCTTGTCATGACCTTGAAATGACCTCCACCCCAAAAACTAATCTGAGCGACTCCGTGGAACGAAGGAAACACGTTCCTTCGACGTAACCGGCGTAATAACGCTTCTTTGGCGTGATTTTGACGTATGACCTTGGCGTGACCTTGAAATGGCCATCACCCCAAAAACCAATCTGGGCGACTCCGTAGAGCGAAAGAAACACGTTCCTTTGACGTAACCGGCGTAATAACGCTTCCTTGGCGTGATTTTGACGTATGACCTTGTCGTGACCTTGAAATGACCTCCACCCCAAAAACCAATCTGCGCTACTCCGTGGAGCGAAAGAAACACGTTCCTTTGACGTAACCGGCGTAATAAGGCATGGTCGTCATGATTTGACGTATGACCTTGGCGAGACCTTAAAATGACCTCCACCCCAAAAACCTATCTAGGCGACTCCGTGGAGCGAAAGAAACACGTTCCTTTGACGTAACCGGCGTAATAACGCTTCTTTGGCGTGATTTTGACGTATGATCTTGGCGTGACCTTGAAATGAACTGCGCCACAAAAACCAATTTGTGCGACTCCGTGGAGCGAAAGAAACACGTTCCTTTTCATAACCGGGGTAATAAAGCATTCTTGACGTGATTTTGACGTGTGACCTTGGCGTGACCTTGAAATGACCTCCGCCACAAAAACCAATCTAGGCGACTCCGTGGATGCGAAAGATACACGTTCCTTTGACGTAACCGGGGTAATAACGCTTCCTTGACGTGATTTTGACGTATGACCTTCGCGTGACCTTGAAATGACTTCCATCCCAAAAACCAATCTGGGCGACTCCGTGGAGCGTAAGATACACGTTCCTTTGACGTAACCGGGGTAATAACGCTTCCTTGACGTGATTTTGACGTATGACCTTGGCGTGACCTTGAAATGACCTCCACCCCAAAAACCAATCTGGGCGACTCCGTAGAGCGAAAGAAACACGTTGCTTTTCCGTAACCAGGGTAATAACGCATTCTTGACGTGATTTTGACGTATGTCCTTGGCGTAACCTTGAAATGACCTCCACCCCAAAAACCAATCTGGTCGACTCCGTGGAGCGAAACAAACACGTTCCTTTTTCGTAACCAGGGTAATAACGCATTCTTGACGTGATTTTGACGTATCACCTTGGCGTGACCTTGAAATGACCTCCACCCCAAAAACCAATCTGTGCGACTCCGTGGAGCGAAAGTAACACGTTCCTTTGACGTCACCG
This sequence comes from Megalopta genalis, assembly GCF_051020955.1. Taxonomy (NCBI): domain Eukaryota; kingdom Metazoa; phylum Arthropoda; class Insecta; order Hymenoptera; family Halictidae; genus Megalopta; species Megalopta genalis. Next base: position 35,879 of record NW_027476392.1, on the reverse strand, counting down.
GCGTAATAACGCATCCTCGACATGATTTTGACGTATGACCTTGGCAAGACCTTGAAATGACCTCTACCCCAAAAACAATCTGGGCGACTCCGTGAAGCGAAGGAAACACGTTCCTTTGACGTAACCGGTGTAATAATGCTTACTCGATGTGATTTTGACGTGTGATCTTGGCGTGACATTGAAATGACCTCCGCCACAAAAACCAATCTGGGGGACTCCGTGGAGCGTAAGATACACGTTCCTTTTCATAACCGGGGTAATAACGCTTTCTTGACGTGATTTTGACGTATTACCTTGGTGTGACCTTGAAATGACCTCCGTCCCATAATCCAATCTGGGCGACTCGGTGCAGCGAAAGAATCACGTTCCTTTGACCTAACCGGGGTAATAACGGTTCATTGACGTGATTTTGACGTATGACCTTGGCGTGACCTTAAAATGACCTCCACACCAAAAACCAATCTGGGCGACTCGGTGCAGCGAAAGAGACACGTTCCTTTTACGTAACCGGGGTAATAACGCATTCTTGACGTGATTTTGACGTGTGACCTTGGCGTGACCTTGAAATGACCTCCACCCCAAAAACCAATCTGGGCGACTCCGTGGAGCGAAACAAACACGTTCCTTTTCCGTAACCGCGGTAATAACGCATTCTTGACGTGATTTTGACGTATGACCTTGGCGTGACCTTGAAATGACCTCCACCCCAAAAACCAATCTGGGCGACTGCGTGGAGCGAAAGAAACACGTCCCTTTGACGTAACCGACGTAATGACGCTTCCTTGGCGTGATTTTGACGTATGACCTTGGCGTGACCTTGAAATGACCTTCACCCCAAAAACCAATCTGGGCGACTCCGTGGAGCGAAAGAAACACGTTCCTTTTTCGTAACCGGGGTAATAACGCATTCTTGACGTGATTTTGACGTGTGACCTTGGCGTGACCTTGAAATGACCTCCACCCCAAAAACCAATCTGGGCGACTCCGTGGAGCGAAAGAAACACGTTCCTTTGACGTAACCGGGGTAATAACGCTTCCTTGACGTGATTTTGACATATGACCTTGGCGTGAGCTTGAAATGACCTCCACCGAAAAAACCAATCTGGGCGACTCCGTAGAGCGAAAGAAACACGTTCCTTTGACGTAACAGGCGTAATGACGCTTCTTTGGCGTGATTTTGACGTATGACCTTGGCGTGACCTTGAAATGGTCTTCACCCCCAAAAACCAATATGGGCGACTGCGTAGAGCGAAAGAGACACGTTCCTTTTTCGTAACCGGGGTAATAACGCATTCTTGACGTGATTTTGACGTGTGACCTTGGCGTGACCTTGAAATGACCTCCACCCCGAAACCCAATCTGGGCGACTCCGTGGAGCGAAAGAAACACGTTCCTTTGACGTCACCGTCGTGATATCGCTTCTTTGGCGTGATTTTGACGTATGACCTTGGCGTGAGCTTGACATGACCTCCGCCACAAGAACCAATCTAGGCGACTCCGTGGATGCGAAAGATACACATTCCTTTGACGTAACCGGGGTAATAACGCTTCCTTGACGTGATTTTGACATATGACCTTGGCGTGAGCTTGAAATGACCTCCACCGAAAAAACCAATCTGGGCGACTCCGTAGAGCGAAAGAAACACGTTCCTTTGACGTAACAGGCGTAATGACGCTTCTTTGGCGTGATTTTGACGTATGACCTTGGCGTGACCTTGAAATGGTCTTCACCCCCAAAAACCAATATGGGCGACTGCGTAGAGCGAAAGAGACACGTTCCTTTTTCGTAACCGGGGTAATAACGCATTCTTGACGTGATTTTGACGTGTGACCTTGGCGTGACCTTGAAATGACCTCCACCCCGAAACCCAATCTGGGCGACTCCGTGGAGCGAAAGAAACACGTTCCTTTGACGTCACCGTCGTGATATCGCTTCTTTGGCGTGATTTTGACGTATGACCTTGGCGTGAGCTTGACATGACCTCCGCCACAAGAACCAATCTAGGCGACTCCGTGGATGCGAAAGATACACATTCCTTTGACGTAACCGGGGTAATAACGCTTCCTTGACGTGATTTTGACGTATGACCTTGTCGTGACCTTGAAATGACCTCCACCCCAAAAACCAATCTGGGCGACTGCGTGGAGCGAAAGAAACACGTCCCTTTGACGTAACCGACGTAATGACGCTTCCTTGGCGTGATTTTGACGTATTACCTTGGTGTGACCTTGAAATGACCTCCGCCCCAAAATCCAATCTGGGCGACTCGGTGCAGCGAAAGAATCACGTTCCTTTGATCTAACCGGGGTAATAACGGTTCATTGACGTGATTTTGACGTATGACCTTGGCGTGACCTTAAAATGACCTCCACCCCAAAAACCAATCTGAGCGTCTCCGTGGAGCGAAAGAAACACGTTCCTTTGACGTCACCGGCGTAATAACGCATCCACGACATGATTTTGACGTATGACCTTGGCAAGACCTTGAAATGACCTCTACCCCAAAAACAATCTGGGCGACTCCGTGAAGCGAAGGAAACACGTTCCTTTGACGTAACCGGTGTAATAATGCTTACTCGATGTGATTTTGACGTGTGATCTTGGCGTGACATTGAAATGACCTCCGCCACAAAAACCAATCTGGGGGACTCCGTGGAGCGTAAGATACACGTTCCTTTTACGTAACCGGGGTAATAACGCTTTCTTGACGTGATTTTGACGTATTACCTTGGTGTGACCTTGAAATGACCTCCGTCCCATAATCCAATCTGGGCGACTCGGTGCATCGAAAGAATCACGTTTCTTTGACCTAACCGGGGTAATAACGGTTCATTGACGTGATTTTGACGTATGACCTTGGCGTGACCTTAAAATGACCTCCACCCCAAAAACCAATCTGGGCGACTCGGTGCAGCGAAAGAGACACGTTCCTTTTACGTAACCGGGGTAATAACGCATTCTTGACGTGATTTTGACGTGTGACCTTGGCGTGACCTTGAAATGACCTCCACCCCAAAAACCAATCTGGGCGACTCCGTGGAGCGAAACAAACACGTTCCTTTTCCGTAACCGCGGTAATAACGCATTCTTGACGTGATTTTGACGTATGACCTTGGCGTGACCTTGAAATGACCTCCACCCCAAAAACCAATCTGGGCGACTGCGTGGAGCGAAAGAAACACGTCCCTTTGACGTAACCGACGTAATGACGCTTCCTTGGCGTGATTTTGACGTATGACCTTGGCGTGACCTTGAAATGACCTTCACCCCAAAAACCAATCTGGGCGACTCCGTGGAGCGAAAGAAACACGTTCCTTTTTCGTAACCGGGGTAATAACGCATTCTTGACGTGATTTTGACGTGTGACCTTGGCGTGACCTTGAAATGACCTCCACCCCAAAAACCAATCTGGGCGACTCCGTGGAGCGAAAGAAACACGTTCCTTTGACGTAACCGGGGTAATAACGCTTCCTTGACGTGATTTTTACATATGACCTTGGCGTGAGCTTGAAATGACCTCCACCGAAAAAACCAATCTGGGCGACTCCGTAGAGCGAAAGAAACACGTTCCTTTGACGTAACCGGCGTAATGACGCTTCTTTGGCGTGATTTTGACGTATGACCTTGGCGTGACCTTGAAATGGTCTTCACCCCCAAAAACCAATATGGGCGACTGCGTAGAGCGAAAGAGACACGTTCCTTTTTCGTAACCGGGGTAATAACGCATTCTTGACGTGATTTTGACGTGTGACCTTGGCGTGACCTTGAAATGACCTCCACCCCGAAACCCAATCTGGGCGACTCCGTGGAGCGAAAGAAACACGTTCCTTTGACGTCACCGGCGTGATAACGCTTCTTTGGCGTGATTTTGACGTATGACCTTGGCGTGAGCTTGACATGACCTCCGCCACAAGAACCAATCTAGGCGACTCCGTGGATGCGAAAGATACACATTCCTTTGACGTAACCGGGGTAATAACGCTTCCTTGACGTGATTTTGACGTATGACCTTGGCGTGACCTTGAAATGACCTCCACCCCAAAAACCAATCTGGGCGACTGCGTGGAGCGAAAGAAACACGTCCCTTTGACGTAACCGACGTAATGACGCTTCCTTGGCGTGATTTTGACGTATTACCTTGGTGTGACCTTGAAATGACCTCCGCCCCAAAATCCAATCTGGGCGACTCGGTGCAGCGAAAGAATCACGTTCCTTTGATCTAACCGGGGTAATAACGGTTCATTGACGTGATTTTGACGTATGACCTTGGCGTGACCTTAAAATGACCTCCACCCCAAAAACCAATCTGAGCGTCTCCGTGGAGCGAAAGAAATACGTTCCTTTGACGTCACCGGCGTAATAACGCATCCTCGACATGATTTTGACGTATGACCTTGGCAAGACCTTGAAATGACCTCTACCCCAAAAACAATCTGGGCGACTCCGTGAAGCGAAGGAAACACGTTCCTTTGACGTAACCGGTGTAATAATGCTTACTCGATGTGATTTTGACGTGTGATCTTGGCGTGACATTGAAATGACCTCCGCCACAAAAACCAATCTGGGGGACTCCGTGGAGCGTAAGATACACGTTCCTTTTACGTAACCGGGGTAATAACGCTTTCTTGACGTGATTTTGACGTATTACCTTGGTGTGACCTTGAAATGACCTCCGTCCCATAATCCAATCTGGGCGACTCGATGCAGCGAAAGAATCACGTTCCTTTGACCTAACCGGGTAATAACGGTTCATTGACGTGATTTTGACGTATGACCTTGGCGTGACCTTAAAATGACCTCCACCCCAAAAACCAATCTGGGCGACTCGGTGCAGCGAAAGAGACACGTTCATTTTACGTAACCGGGGTAATAACGCATTCTTGACGTGATTTTGACGTGTGACCTTGGCGTGACCTTGAAATGACCTCCACCCCAAAAACCAATCTGGGCGACTCCGTGGAGCGAAACAAACACGTTCCTTTTCCGTAACCGCGGTAATAACGCATTCTTGACGTGATTTTGACGTATGACCTTGGCGTGACCTTGAAATGACCTCCACCCCAAAAACCAATCTGGGCGACTGCGTGGAGCGAAAGAAACACGTCCCTTTGACGTAACCGACGTAATGACGCTTCCTTGGCGTGATTTTGACGTATGACCTTGGCGTGACCTTGAAATGACCTTCACCCCAAAAACCAATCTGGGCGACTCCGTGGAGCGAAAGAAACACGTTCCTTTTTCGTAACCGGGGTAATAACGCATTCTTGACGTGATTTTGACGTGTGACCTTGGCGTGACCTTGAAATGACCTCCACCCCAAAAACCAATCTGGGCGACTCCGTGGAGCGAAAGAAACACGTTCCTTTGACGTAACCGGGGTAATAACGCTTCCTTGACGTGATTTTGACATATGACCTTGGCGTGAGCTTGAAATGACCTCCACCCAAAAAACCAATCTGGGCGACTCCGTAGAGCGAAAGAAACACGTTCCTTTGACGTAACCGGCGTAATGACGCTTCTTTGGCGTGATTTTGACGTATGACCTTGGCGTGACCTTGAAATGGTCTTCACCCCCAAAAACCAATATGGGCGACTGCGTAGAGCGAAAGAAACACGTTCCTTTTTCGTAACCGGGGTAATAACGCATTCTTGACGTGATTTTGACGTGTGACCTTGGCGTGACCTTGAAATGACCTCCACCCCGAAACCCAATCTGGGCGACTCCGTGGAGCGAAAGAAACACGTTCCTTTGACGTCACCGGCGTGATAACGCTTCTTTGGCGTGATTTTGACGTATGACCTTGGCGTAAGCTTGACATGACCTCCGCCACAAGAACCAATCTAGGCGACTCCGTGGATGCGAAAGATACACATTCCTTTGACGTAACCGGGGTAATAACGCTTCCTTGACGTGATTTTGACGTATGACCTTGGCGTGACCTTGAAATGACCTCCACCCCAAAAACCAATCTGGGCGACTGCGTGGAGCGAAAGAAACACGTCCCTTTGACGTAACCGACGTAATGACGCTTCTTTGGCGTGATTTTGACGTATGACCTTGGCGTGACCTCGAAATGACCTTCACCAAAAAAACCAATCTGGGCGACTCCGTAGAGCGAAATAAACACGTTCCTTTTAGGTAACCAGGGTATTAACGCTTCCTTGACGTGATTTTGACGTATGAACTTGTCATGACCTTGAAATGACCTTCACTCCAAAAACTAATCTGAGCGACTCCGTGGAGCGAAAGAAACACGTTCCTTTGAGTAACCGGCGTAATAACGCTTCTTTGGCGTGTTTTTGACGTATGACCTTGGCGTGACCTTGAAATGAACTGCGCCACAAAAAACAATTTGTGCGACTCCGTGGAGCGAAAGAAACACGTTCCTTTTTCGTAACCGGGGTAATAACGCATTCTTGACGTGATTTTGACGTGTGACCTTGGCGTGACCTTGAAATGACCTCCACCCCAAAAACCAATCTGGGCGACTCCGTGGAGCGAAAGAAACACGTTCCTTTGACGTAACCGGGGTAATAGCGCTTCCTTGACGTGATTTTGACATATGACCTTGGCGTGAGCTTGAAATGACCTCCACCCCAAAAACCAATCTGGGCGACTCCGTGGAGCGAAAGAAACACGTTCCTTTGACGTAACCGGCGTAATAACGCTTCTTTGGCGTGATTTTGACGTATGACCTTGGCGTGACCTTGAAATGGTCTTCACCCCCAAAAACCAATATGGGCGACTGCGTAGAGCGAAAGAAACACGTTCCTTTTTCGTAACCGGGGTAATAACGCATTCTTGACGTGATTTTGACGTGTGACCTTGGCGTGACCTTGAAATGACCTCCACCCCAAAACCCAATCTGGGCGACTCCGTAGAGCGAAAGAAACACGATCCTTTGACGTAACCGGCGTGATAACGCTTCTTTGGCGTGATTTTGACGTAAGACCTTGGCGTGAGCTTGAAATGACCTCCGCCACAAAAACTAATCTAGGCGACTCCGTGGATGCGAAAGATACACGTTCCTTTGACGTAACCGGGGTAATAACGCTTCCTTGACGTGATTTTGACGTATGACCTTGGCGTGACCTTAAAATGACCTCCACCCCAAAAACCAATCTGGGCGTCTCCGTGGAGCGAAAGAAACACGTTCCTTTAACGTAACCGGCGTAATAACGCTTCTTTGGCGTGATTTTGACGTATGACCTTGGCGTGACCTTGAAATTATCTTCACCCCAAAAACCATTCTGGGCGACTCGGTGCAGCGAAAGAGACACGTTCCTTTTACGTAACCGGGGTAATAACGCATTCTTGACGTGATTTTGACGTGTGACCTTGGCGTGACCTTGAAATGACCTCCACCCCAAAAACCAATCTGGGCGACTCCGTGGAGCGAAAGAGACACGTTCCTTTTTCGTAACCGGGGTAATAACGCATTCTTGACGTGATTTTGACGTGTGACCTTGGCGTGACCTTGAAATGACCTCCACCCCGAAAGCCAATCTGGGCGACTCCGTGGAGCGAAAGAAACACGTTCCTTTGACGTCACCGGCGTGATAACGCTTCTTTGGCGTGATTTTGACGTATGACCTTGGCGTGAGCTTGACATGACCTCCGCCACAAGAACCAATCTAGGCGACTCCGTGGATGCGAAAGATACACATTCCTTTGACGTAACCGGGGTAATAACGCTTCCTTGACGTGATTTTGACGTATGACCTTGGCGTGACCTTGAAATGACCTCCACCCCAAAAACCAATCTGGGCGACTGCGTGGAGCGAAAGAAACACGTCCCTTTGACGTAACCGACGTAATGACGCTTCCTTGGCGTGATTTTGACGTATTACCTTGGTGTGACCTTGAAATGACCTCCGCCCCAAAATCCAATCTGGGCGACTCGGTGCAGCGAAAGAATCACGTTCCTTTGATCTAACCGGGGTAATAACGGTTCATTGACGTGATTTTGACGTATGACCTTGGCGTGACCTTAAAATGACCTCCACCCCAAAAACCAATCTGAGCGTCTCCGTGGAGCGAAAGAAATACGTTCCTTTGACGTCACCGGCGTAATAACGCATCCTCGACATGATTTTGACGTATGACCTTGGCAAGACCTTGAAATGACCTCTACCCCAAAAACAATCTGGGCGACTCCGTGAAGCGAAGGAAACACGTTCCTTTGACGTAACCGGTGTAATAATGCTTACTCGATGTGATTTTGACGTGTGATCTTGGCGTGACATTGAAATGACCTCCGCCACAAAAACCAATCTGGGGGACTCCGTGGAGCGTAAGATACACGTTCCTTTTACGTAACCGGGGTAATAACGCTTTCTTGACGTGATTTTGACGTATTACCTTGGTGTGACCTTGAAATGACCTCCGTCCCATAATCCAATCTGGGCGACTCGATGCAGCGAAAGAATCACGTTCCTTTGACCTAACCGGGTAATAACGGTTCATTGACGTGATTTTGACGTATGACCTTGGCGTGACCTTAAAATGACCTCCACCCCAAAAACCAATCTGGGCGACTCGGTGCAGCGAAAGAGACACGTTCATTTTACGTAACCGGGGTAATAACGCATTCTTGACGTGATTTTGACGTGTGACCTTGGCGTGACCTTGAAATGACCTCCACCCCAAAAACCAATCTGGGCGACTCCGTGGAGCGAAACAAACACGTTCCTTTTCCGTAACCGCGGTAATAACGCATTCTTGACGTGATTTTGACGTATGACCTTGGCGTGACCTTGAAATGACCTCCACCCCAAAAACCAATCTGGGCGACTGCGTGGAGCGAAAGAAACACGTCCCTTTGACGTAACCGACGTAATGACGCTTCCTTGGCGTGATTTTGACGTATGACCTTGGCGTGACCTTGAAATGACCTTCACCCCAAAAACCAATCTGGGCGACTCCGTGGAGCGAAAGAAACACGTTCCTTTTTCGTAACCGGGGTAATAACGCATTCTTGACGTGATTTTGACGTGTGACCTTGGCGTGACCTTGAAATGACCTCCACCCCAAAAACCAATCTGGGCGACTCCGTGGAGCGAAAGAAACACGTTCCTTTGACGTAACCGGGGTAATAACGCTTCCTTGACGTGATTTTGACATATGACCTTGGCGTGAGCTTGAAATGACCTCCACCCAAAAAACCAATCTGGGCGACTCCGTAGAGCGAAAGAAACACGTTCCTTTGACGTAACCGGCGTAATGACGCTTCTTTGGCGTGATTTTGACGTATGACCTTGGCGTGACCTTGAAATGGTCTTCACCCCCAAAAACCAATATGGGCGACTGCGTAGAGCGAAAGAAACACGTTCCTTTTTCGTAACCGGGGTAATAACGCATTCTTGACGTGATTTTGACGTGTGACCTTGGCGTGACCTTGAAATGACCTCCACCCCGAAACCCAATCTGGGCGACTCCGTGGAGCGAAAGAAACACGTTCCTTTGACGTCACCGGCGTGATAACGCTTCTTTGGCGTGATTTTGACGTATGACCTTGGCGTAAGCTTGACATGACCTCCGCCACAAGAACCAATCTAGGCGACTCCGTGGATGCGAAAGATACACATTCCTTTGACGTAACCGGGGTAATAACGCTTCCTTGACGTGATTTTGACGTATGACCTTGGCGTGACCTTGAAATGACCTCCACCCCAAAAACCAATCTGGGCGACTGCGTGGAGCGAAAGAAACACGTCCCTTTGACGTAACCGACGTAATGACGCTTCTTTGGCGTGATTTTGACGTATGACCTTGGCGTGACCTCGAAATGACCTTCACCAAAAAAACCAATCTGGGCGACTCCGTAGAGCGAAATAAACACGTTCCTTTTAGGTAACCAGGGTATTAACGCTTCCTTGACGTGATTTTGACGTATGAACTTGTCATGACCTTGAAATGACCTTCACTCCAAAAACTAATCTGAGCGACTCCGTGGAGCGAAAGAAACACGTTCCTTTGAGTAACCGGCGTAATAACGCTTCTTTGGCGTGTTTTTGACGTATGACCTTGGCGTGACCTTGAAATGAACTGCGCCACAAAAAACAATTTGTGCGACTCCGTGGAGCGAAAGAAACACGTTCCTTTTTCGTAACCGGGGTAATAACGCATTCTTGACGTGATTTTGACGTGTGACCTTGGCGTGACCTTGAAATGACCTCCACCCCAAAAACCAATCTGGGCGACTCCGTGGAGCGAAACAAACACGTTCCTTTTCCGTAACCGCGGTAATAACGCATTCTTGACGTGATTTTGACGTATGACCTTGGCGTGACCTTGAAATGACCTCCACCCCAAAAACCAATCTGGGCGACTCCGTGGAGCGAAAGAAACACGTTCCTTTGACGTAACCGGGGTAATAGCGCTTCCTTGACGTGATTTTGACATATGACCTTGGCGTGAGCTTGAAATGACCTCCACCCCAAAAACCAATCTGGGCGACTCCGTGGAGCGAAAGAAACACGTTCCTTTGACGTAACCGGCGTAATAACGCTTCTTTGGCGTGATTTTGACGTATGACCTTGGCGTGACCTTGAAATGGTCTTCACCCCCAAAAACCAATATGGGCGACTGCGTAGAGCGAAAGAAACACGTTCCTTTTTCGTAACCGGGGTAATAACGCATTCTTGACGTGATTTTGACGTGTGACCTTGGCGTGACCTTGAAATGACCTCCACCCCAAAACCCAATCTGGGCGACTCCGTGGAGCGAAAGAAACACGATCCTTTGACGTAACCGGCGTGATAACGCTTCTTTGGCGTGATTTTGACGTAAGACCTTGGCGTGAGCTTGAAATGACCTCCGCCACAAAAACTAATCTAGGCGACTCCGTGGATGCGAAAGATACACGTTCCTTTGACGTAACCGGGGTAATAACGCTTCCTTGACGTGATTTTGACGTATGACCTTGGCGTGACCTTAAAATGACCTCCACCCCAAAAACCAATCTGGGCGTCTCCGTGGAGCGAAAGAAACACGTTCCTTTAACGTAACCGGCGTAATAACGCTTCTTTGGCGTGATTTTGACGTATGACCTTGGCGTGACCTTGAAATTATCTTCACCCCAAAAACCATTCTGGGCGACTCCGTAGAGCGAAAGAAACACGTTCCTTTTTCGTAACCGGGGTAATAACGCATTCTTGACGTGATTTTGACGTATGATCTTGGCGTAACCTTGAAATGACCTCCACCCCAAAAACCAATCTGGTCGACTCCGTGGAGCGAAACAAACACGTTCCTTTTTCGTAACCAGGGTAATAACGCATTCTTGACGTGATTTTGACGTATGACCTTGGCGTGACCTTGAAATGAGCTCCACCCCAAAAACCAATCTGGGCGACTGCGTGGAGCGAAAGAAACACGTCCCTTTGACGTAACCGACGTAATGACGCTTCCTTGGCGTGATTTTGACGTATGACCTTGGCGTGACCTTGAAATGACCTTCACCCCAAAAACCAATCTGGGCGACTCCGTGGAGCGAAAGAAACACGTTCCTTTTTCGTAACCGGGGTAATAACGCATTCTTGACGTGATTTTGACGTGTGACCTTGGCGTGACCTTGAAATGACCTCCACCCCAAAAACCAATCTGGGCGACTCCGTGGAGCGAAAGAAACACGTTCCTTTGACGTAACCGGGGTAATAACGCTTCCTTGACGTGATTTTTACATATGACCTTGGCGTGAGCTTGAAATGACCTCCACCGAAAAAACCAATCTGGGCGACTCCGTAGAGCGAAAGAAACACGTTCCTTTGACGTAACCGGCGTAATGACGCTTCTTTGGCGTGATTTTGACGTATGACCTTGGCGTGACCTTGAAATGGTCTTCACCCCCAAAAACCAATATGGGCGACTGCGTAGAGCGAAAGAGACACGTTCCTTTTTCGTAACCGGGGTAATAACGCATTCTTGACGTGATTTTGACGTGTGACCTTGGCGTGACCTTGAAATGACCTCCACCCCGAAACCCAATCTGGGCGACTCCGTGGAGCGAAAGAAACACGTTCCTTTGACGTCACCGGCGTGATAACGCTTCTTTGGCGTGATTTTGACGTATGACCTTGGCGTGAGCTTGACATGACCTCCGCCACAAGAACCAATCTAGGCGACTCCGTGGATGCGAAAGATACACATTCCTTTGACGTAACCGGGGTAATAACGCTTCCTTGACGTGATTTTGACGTATGACCTTGGCGTGACCTTGAAATGACCTCCACCCCAAAAACCAATCTGGGCGACTGCGTGGAGCGAAAGAAACACGTCCCTTTGACGTAACCGACGTAATGACGCTTCCTTGGCGTGATTTTGACGTATTACCTTGGTGTGACCTTGAAATGACCTCCGCCCCAAAATCCAATCTGGGCGACTCGGTGCAGCGAAAGAATCACGTTCCTTTGATCTAACCGGGGTAATAACGGTTCATTGACGTGATTTTGACGTATGACCTTGGCGTGACCTTAAAATGACCTCCACCCCAAAAACCAATCTGAGCGTCTCCGTGGAGCGAAAGAAATACGTTCCTTTGACGTCACCGGCGTAATAACGCATCCTCGACATGATTTTGACGTATGACCTTGGCAAGACCTTGAAATGACCTCTACCCCAAAAACAATCTGGGCGACTCCGTGAAGCGAAGGAAACACGTTCCTTTGACGTAACCGGTGTAATAATGCTTACTCGATGTGATTTTGACGTGTGATCTTGGCGTGACATTGAAATGACCTCCGCCACAAAAACCAATCTGGGGGACTCCGTGGAGCGTAAGATACACGTTCCTTTTACGTAACCGGGGTAATAACGCTTTCTTGACGTGATTTTGACGTAGTACCTTGGTGTGACCTTGAAATGACCTCCGTCCCATAATCCAATCTGGGCGACTCGATGCAGCGAAAGAATCACGTTCCTTTGACCTAACCGGGTAATAACGGTTCATTGACGTGATTTTGACGTATGACCTTGGCGTGACCTTAAAATGACCTCCACCCCAAAAACCAATCTGGGCGACTCGGTGCAGCGAAAGAGACACGTTCATTTTACGTAACCGGGGTAATAACGCATTCTTGACGTGATTTTGACGTGTGACCTTGGCGTGACCTTGAAATGACCTCCACCCCAAAAACCAATCTGGGCGACTCCGTGGAGCGAAACAAACACGTTCCTTTTCCGTAACCGCGGTAATAACGCATTCTTGACGTGATTTTGACGTATGACCTTGGCGTGACCTTGAAATGACCTCCACCCCAAAAACCAATCTGGGCGACTGCGTGGAGCGAAAGAAACACGTCCCTTTGACGTAACCGACGTAATGACGCTTCCTTGGCGTGATTTTGACGTATGACCTTGGCGTGACCTTGAAATGACCTTCACCCCAAAAACCAATCTGGGCGACTCCGTGGAGCGAAAGAAACACGTTCCTTTTTCGTAACCGGGGTAATAACGCATTCTTGACGTGATTTTGACGTGTGACCTTGGCGTGACCTTGAAATGACCTCCACCCCAAAAACCAATCTGGGCGACTCCGTGGAGCGAAAGAAACACGTTCCTTTGACGTAACCGGGGTAATAACGCTTCCTTGACGTGATTTTGACATATGACCTTGGCGTGAGCTTGAAATGACCTCCACCCAAAAAACCAATCTGGGCGACTCCGTAGAGCGAAAGAAACACGTTCCTTTGACGTAACCGGCGTAATGACGCTTCTTTGGCGTGATTTTGACGTATGACCTTGGCGTGACCTTGAAATGGTCTTCACCCCCAAAAACCAATATGGGCGACTGCGTAGAGCGAAAGAAACACGTTCCTTTTTCGTAACCGGGGTAATAACGCATTCTTGACGTGATTTTGACGTGTGACCTTGGCGTGACCTTGAAATGACCTCCACCCCGAAACCCAATCTGGGCGACTCCGTGGAGCGAAAGAAACACGTTCCTTTGACGTCACCGGCGTGATAACGCTTCTTTGGCGTGATTTTGACGTATGACCTTGGCGTAAGCTTGACATGACCTCCGCCACAAGAACCAATCTAGGCGACTCCGTGGATGCGAAAGATACACATTCCTTTGACGTAACCGGGGTAATAACGCTTCCTTGACGTGATTTTGACGTATGACCTTGGCGTGACCTTGAAATGACCTCCACCCCAAAAACCAATCTGGGCGACTGCGTGGAGCGAAAGAAACACGTCCCTTTGACGTAACCGACGTAATGACGCTTCTTTGGCGTGATTTTGACGTATGACCTTGGCGTGACCTCGAAATGACCTTCACCAAAAAAACCAATCTGGGCGACTCCGTAGAGCGAAATAAACACGTTCCTTTTAGGTAACCAGGGTATTAACGCTTCCTTGACGTGATTTTGACGTATGAACTTGTCATGACCTTGAAATGACCTTCACTCCAAAAACTAATCTGAGCGACTCCGTGGAGCGAAAGAAACACGTTCCTTTGAGTAACCGGCGTAATAACGCTTCTTTGGCGTGTTTTTGACGTATGACCTTGGCGTGACCTTGAAATGAACTGCGCCACAAAAAACAATTTGTGCGACTCCGTGGAGCGAAAGAAACACGTTCCTTTTTCGTAACCGGGGTAATAACGCATTCTTGACGTGATTTTGACGTGTGACCTTGGCGTGACCTTGAAATGACCTCCACCCCAAAAACCAATCTGGGCGACTCCGTGGAGCGAAAGAAACACGTTCCTTTGACGTAACCGGGGTAATAGCGCTTCCTTGACGTGATTTTGACATATGACCTTGGCGTGAGCTTGAAATGACCTCCACCCCAAAAACCAATCTGGGCGACTCCGTGGAGCGAAAGAAACACGTTCCTTTGACGTAACCGGCGTAATAACGCTTCTTTGGCGTGATTTTGACGTATGACCTTGGCGTGACCTTGAAATGGTCTTCACCCCCAAAAACCAATATGGGCGACTGCGTAGAGCGAAAGAAACACGTTCCTTTTTCGTAACCGGGGTAATAACGCATTCTTGACGTGATTTTGACGTGTGACCTTGGCGTGACCTTGAAATGACCTCCACCCCAAAACCCAATCTGGGCGACTCCGTGGAGCGAAAGAAACACGATCCTTTGACGTAACCGGCGTGATAACGCTTCTTTGGCGTGATTTTGACGTAAGACCTTGGCGTGAGCTTGAAATGACCTCCGCCACAAAAACTAATCTAGGCGACTCCGTGGATGCGAAAGATACACGTTCCTTTGACGTAACCGGGGTAATAACGCTTCCTTGACGTGATTTTGACGTATGACCTTGGCGTGACCTTAAAATGACCTCCACCCCAAAAACCAATCTGGGCGTCTCCGTGGAGCGAAAGAAACACGTTCCTTTAACGTAACCGGCGTAATAACGCTTCTTTGGCGTGATTTTGACGTATGACCTTGGCGTGACCTTGAAATTATCTTCACCCCAAAAACCATTCTGGGCGACTCCGTAGAGCGAAAGAAACACGTTCCTTTTTCGTAACCGGGGTAATAACGCATTCTTGACGTGATTTTGACGTATGATCTTGGCGTAACCTTGAAATGACCTCCACCCCAAAAGCCAATCTGGTCGACTCCGTGGAGCGAAACAAACACGTTCCTTTTTCGTAACCAGGGTAATAACGCATTCTTGACGTGATTTTGACGTATGACCTTGGCGTGACCTTGAAATGAGCTCCACCCCAAAAACCAATCTGGGCGACTGCGTGGAGCGAAAGAAACACGTCCCTTTGACGTAACCGACGTAATGACGCTTCCTTGGCGTGATTTTGACGTATGACCTTGGCGTGACCTTGAAATGACCTTCACCCCAAAAACCAATCTAGGCGACTCCGTAGAGCGAAAGAAACACGTTCCTTTTACGTAACCAGGGTATTAACGCTTCCTTGGCGTGATTTTGACGTATGACCTTGTCATGACCTTCAAATGACCTTCACCCCAAGAACCAATATGGGCGACTGCGTAGAGCGTAAGATACACGTTCCTTTTACGTAACCGGGGTATTAACGCTTTCTTGACCTGATTTTGACGTATTACCTTGGTGTGACCTTGAAATGACCTCCGTCACAAAATCCAATCTGGGCGACTCGGTGCAGCGCAAGAATCACGTTCCGTTGACCTAACCGGGGTAATAACGGTTCCTTGACGTGATTTTGACGTATGACCTTGGCGTGAGCTTGAAATGACCTCCGCCACAATAACCAATCTAGGCGACTCCGTGGATGCGAAAGATACACGTTCCTTTGACGTAACCGGGGTAATAACGCTTCCTTGACGTGATTTTGACGTATGACCTTGGCGTGACCTTGAAATGACTTCCATCCCAAAAACCAATGTGGGCGACTCCGTGGAGCGTAAGATACACGTTCCTTTAACGTAACCGGCGTAATAACGCTTCTTTGGCGTGATTTTGACGTATGATCTTGGCGTGACCTTGAAATGACTTCCATCCCAAAAACCAATCTGGGCGACTCCGTGGAACGAAAGAAACACGTTCCTTCGACGTAACCGGCGTAATAACGCTTTTTTGGCGTGATTTTGACGTATGACCTTGGCGTGACCTTGAAATTATCTTCACCCCAAAAACCATTCTGGGCGACTCCGTAGAGCGAAAGAAACACGTTCCTTTTTCGTAACCGGGGTAATAACGCATTCTTGACGTGATTTTGACGTATGATCTTGGCGTAACCTTGAAATGACCTCCACCCCAAAAACCAATCTGGTCGACTCCGTGGAGCGAAACAAACACGTTCCTTTTTCGTAACCAGGGTAATAACGCATTCTTGACGTGATTTTGACGTATGACCTTGGCGTGACCTTGAAATGAGCTCCACCCCAAAAACCAATCTGGGCGACTGCGTGGAGCGAAAGAAACACGTCCCTTTGACGTAACCGACGTAATGACGCTTCCTTGGCGTGATTTTGACGTATGACCTTGGCGTGACCTTGAAATGACCTTCACCCCAAAAACCAATCTAGGCGACTCCGTAGAGCGAAAGAAACACGTTCCTTTTACGTAACCAGGGTATTAACGCTTCCTTGGCGTGATTTTGACGTATGACCTTGTCATGACCTTCAAATGACCTTCACCCCAAGAACCAATATGGGCGACTGCGTAGAGCGTAAGATACACGTTCCTTTTACGTAACCGGGGTATTAACGCTTTCTTGACCTGATTTTGACGTATTACCTTGGTGTGACCTTGAAATGACCTCCGTCACAAAATCCAATCTGGGCGACTCGGTGCAGCGCAAGAATCACGTTCCGTTGACCTAACCGGGGTAATAACGGTTCCTTGACGTGATTTTGACGTATGACCTTGGCGTGAGCTTGAAATGACCTCCGCCACAATAACCAATCTAGGCGACTCCGTGGATGCGAAAGATACACGTTCCTTTGACGTAACCGGGGTAATAACGCTTCCTTGACGTGATTTTGACGTATGACCTTGGCGTGACCTTGAAATGACTTCCATCCCAAAAACCAATCTGGACGACTCCGTGGAACGAAAGAAACACGTTCCTTCGACGTAACCGGCGTAATAACGCTTTTTTGGCGTGATTTTGACGTATGACCTTGGCGTGAACTTGAAATTATCTTCACCCCAAAAACCAATCTGGGCGACTCCGTAGAGCGAAAGAAACACGTTCCTTTTCCGTAACCAGGGTAATAACGCATTCTTGACGTGATTTTGACGTATGACCTTGGCGTGAGCTTGAAATGACCTCCACCCCAAAAACCTATCTGGGCGACTTCGTGGAGCGAAAGAAACACGTTCCTTTGACGTAACCGACGTAATAACGCTTCTTTGGCGTGATTTTGACGTATGATCTTGGCGTGACCTTGAAATGAACTGCGCCACAAAAACCAATTTGTGCGACTCCGTGGAGCGAAAGAAACACGTTCCTTTTTCGTAACCGGGGTAATAACGCATTCTTGACGTGATTTTGACGTGTGACCTTGGCGTGACCTTGAAATGACCTCCACCCCAAAACCCAATCTGGGCGACTCCGTGGAGCGAAAGAAACACGTTCCTTTGACGTAACCGGCGTGATAACGCTTCTTTGGCGTGATTTTGACGTATGACCTTGGCGTGACCTTGAAATGACCTTCACCCCAAAAACCAATCTGGGCGACTCCGTGGAGCCAAAGAAACACGTTCCTTTTTCGTAACCGGGGTAATAACGCATTCTTGACGTGATTTTGACGTGTGACCTTGGCGTGACCTTGAAATGACCTCCACCCCAAAAACCAATCTGTGCGACTCCGTGGAGCGAAAGTAACACGTTCCTTTGACGTCACCGGCGTAATAACGCATCCTCGACATGATTTTGACGTATGACCTTGGCAAGACCTTGAAATGACCTCTACCCCAAAAACAATCTGGGCGACTCCGTGAAGCGAAGGAAACACGTTCCTTTGACGTAGCCGGTGTAATAATGCTTACTCGATGTGATTTTGACGTGTGATCTTGGCGTGACATTGAAATGACCTCCGCCACAAAAACCAATCTGGGGGACTCCGTGGAGCGTAAGATACACGTTCCTTTTACGTAACCGGGGTAATAACGCTTTCTTGACGTGATTTTGACGTATTACCTTGGTGTGACCTTGAAATGACCTCCGTCCCAAAATCCAATCTGGGCGACTCGGTGCAGCGAAAGAATCACGTTCCTTTGACCTAACCGGGGTAATAACGGTTCATTGACGTGATTTTGACGTATGACCTTGGCGTGACCTTAAAATGACCTCCACCCCAAAAACCAATCTGGGCGACTCGGTGCAGCGAAAGAGACACGTTCCTTTTACGTAACCGGGGTAATAACGCATTCTTGACGTGATTTTGACGTGTGACCTTGGCGTGACCTTGAAATGACCTCCACCCCAAAAACCAATCTGGGCGACTCCGTGGAGCGAAACAAACACGTTCCTTTTCCGTAACCGCGGTAATAACGCATTCTTGGCGTGATTTTGACGTATGACCTTGGCGTGACCTTGAAATGACCTCCACCCCAAAAACCAATCTGGGCGACTGCGTGGAGCGAAAGAAACACGTCCCTTTGACGTAACCGACGTAAGGACGCTTCCTTGGCGTGATTTTGACGTATGACCTTGGCGTGACCTTGAAATGACCTTCACCCCAAAAACCAATCTGGGCGACTCCGTGGAGCGAAAGAAACACGTTCCTTTTTCGTAACCGGGGTAATAACGCATTCTTGACGTGATTTTGACGTGTGACCTTGGCGTGACCTTGAAATGACCTCCACCCCAAAAACCAATCTGGGCGACTCCGTGGAGCGAAAGAAACACGTTCCTTTGACGTAACCGGGGTAATAACGCTTCCTTGACGTGATTTTGACATATGACCTTGGCGTGAGCTTGAAATGACCTCCACCGAAAAAACCAATCTGGGCGACTCCGTAGAGCGAAAGAAACACGTTCCTTTGACGTAACCGGCGTAATGACGCTTCTTTGGCGTGATTTTGACGTATGACCTTGGTGTGACCTTGAAATGGTCTTCACCCCCAAAAACCAATATGGGCGACTGCGTAGAGCGAAAGAAACACGTTCCTTTTTCGTAACCGGGGTAATAACGCATTCTTGACGTGATTTTGACGTGTGACCTTGGCGTGACCTTGAAATGACCTCCACCCCGAAACCCAATCTGGGCGACTCCGTGGAGCGAAAGAAACACGTTCCTTTGACGTCACCGGCGTGATAACGCTTCTTTGGCGTGATTTTGACGTATGACCTTGGCGTGAGCTTGAAATGACCTCCGCCACAAGAACCAATCTAGGCGACTCCGTGGATGCGAAAGATACACATTCCTTTGACGTAACCGGGGTAATAACGCTTCCTTGACGTGATTTTGACGTATGACCTTGGCGTGACCTTGAAATGACCTCCACCCCAAAAACCAATCTGGGCGACTGCGTGGAGCGAAAGAAACACGTCCCTTTGACGTAACCGACGTAATGACGCATCCTTGGCGTGATTTTGACGTATTACCTTGGTGTGACCTTGAAATGACCTCCGCCCCAAAATCCAATCTGGGCGACTCGGTGCAGCGAAAGAATCACGTTCCTTTGATCTAACCGGGGTAATAACGGTTCATTGACGTGATTTTGACGTATGACCTTGGCGTGACCTTAAAATGACCTCCACCCCAAAAACCAATCTGAGCGTCTCCGTGGAGTGAAAGAAACACGTTCCTTTAACGTAACCGGCGTAATAACGCTTCTTTGTCGTGATTTTGACGTATGATCTTGGCGTGAACTTGAAATGACCTGCGCCACAAAAACCAATTTGTGCGACTCCGTGGAGCGAAAGAAACACGTTCCTTTGACGTAACCGGGGTAATAACGCTTCCTTGACGTGATTTTGACATATGACCTTGGCGTGAGCTTGAAATGACCTCCACCCCAAAAACCAATCTGGGCGACTCCGTGGAGCGAAACAAACACGTTCCTTTTTCGTAACCGGGGTAATAACGCATTCTTGACGTGATTTTGACGTATGACCTTGGCGTGACCTTGAAATGACCTCCACCCCAAAAACCAATCTGGGCGACTGCGTGGAGCGAAAGAAACACGTCCCTTTGACGTAACCGACGTAATGACGCTTCTTTGGCGTGATTTTGACGTATGACCTTGGCGTGACCTCGAAATGACCTTCACCAAAAAAAGCCAATCTGGGCGACTCCGTAGAGCGAAATAAACACGTTCCTTTTAGGTAACCAGGGTATTAACGCTTCCTTGACGTGATTTTGACGTATGAACTTGTCATGACCTTGAAATGACCTTCACTCCAAAAACTAATCTGAGCGACTCCGTGGAGCGAAAGAAACACGTTCCTTTGAGTAACCGGCGTAATAACGCTTCTTTGGCGTGATTTTGACGTATGACCTTGTCATGACCTTCAAATGACCTTCACCCCAAGAACCAATATGGGCGACTGCGTAGAGCGTAAGATACACGTTCCTTTTACGTAACCGGGGTATTAACGCTTTCTTGACCTGATTTTGACGTATTACCTTGGTGTGACCTTGAAATGACCTCCGTCACAAAATCCAATCTGGGCGACTCGGTGCAGCGCAAGAATCACGTTCCGTTAACCTAACCGGGGTAATAACGGTTCCTTGACGTGATTTTGACGTATGACCTTGGCGTGAGCTTGAAATGACCTCCGCCACAAGAACCAATCTAGGCGACTCCGTGGATGCGAAAGATACACGTTCCTTTGACGTAACCGGGGTAATAACGCTTCCTTGACGTGATTTTGACGTATGACCTTGGCGTGACCTTGAAATGACTTCCATCCCAAAAACCAATGTGGGCGACTCCGTGGAGCGTAAGATACACGTTCCTTTGACGTAACCAGGGTAATAACGCTTCCTTGACGTGATTTTGACGTATGACCTTGGCGTGACCTTGAAATGACTTCCATCCCAAAAACCAATCTGGACGACTCCGTGGAACGAAAGAAACACGTTCCTTCGACGTAACCGGCGTAATAACGCTTTTTTGGCGTGATTTTGACGTATGACCTTGGCGTGAACTTGAAATTATCTTCACCCCAAAAACCAATCTGGGCGACTCCGTAGAGCGAAAGAAACACGTTCCTTTTCCGTAACCAGGGTAATAACGCATTCTTGACGTGATTTTGACGTATGACCTTGGCGTGAGCTTGAAATGACCTCCGCCACAAAAACTAATCTAGGCGACTCCGTGGATGCGAAAGATACACGTTCCTTTGACGTAACCGGGGTAATAACGCTTCCTTAATGTGATTTTGACGTATGACCTTGGCGTGAGCTTGAAATGACCTCCGCCACAAGAACCAATCTAGGCGACTCCGTGGATGCGAAAGATACACGTTCCTTTGACGTAACCGGGGTAATAACGCTTCCTTGACGTGATTTTGACGTATGACCTTGGCGTGACCTTAAAATGACCTCCACCCCAAAAACCAATCTGGGCGTCTCCGTGGAGCGAAAGAAACACGTTCCTTTAACGTAACCGGCGTAATAACGCTTCTTTGGCGTGATTTTGACGTATGATCTTGGCGTGACCTTGAAATGACTTCCATCCCAAAAACCAATCTGGGCGACTCCGTGGAACGAAAGAAACACGTTCCTTCGACGTAACCGGCGTAATAACGCTTTTTTGGCGTGATTTTGACGTATGACCTTGGCGTGACCTTGAAATTATCTTCACCCCAAAAACCATTCTGGGCGACTCCGTAGAGCGAAAGAAACACGTTCCTTTTTCGTAACCGGGGTAATAACGCATTCTTGACGTGATTTTGACGTATGATCTTGGCGTAACCTTGAAATGACCTCCACCCCAAAAACCAATCTGGTCGACTCCGTGGAGCGAAACAAACACGTTCCTTTTTCGTAACCAGGGTAATAACGCATTCTTGACGTGATTTTGACGTATGACCTTGGCGTGACCTTGAAATGAGCTCCACCCCAAAAACCAATCTGGGCGACTGCGTGGAGCGAAAGAAACACGTCCCTTTGACGTAACCGACGTAATGACGCTTCCTTGGCGTGATTTTGACGAATGACCTTGGCGTGACCTTGAAATGACCTTCACCCCAAAAACCAATCTAGGCGACTCCGTAGAGCGAAAGAAACACGTTCCTTTTACGTAACCAGGGTATTAACGCTTCCTTGGCGTGATTTTGACGTATGACCTTGTCATGACCTTCAAATGACCTTCACCCCAAGAACCAATATGGGCGACTGCGTAGAGCGTAAGATACACGTTCCTTTTACGTAACCGGGGTATTAACGCTTTCTTGACCTGATTTTGACGTATTACCTTGGTGTGACCTTGAAATGACCTCCGTCACAAAATCCAATCTGGGCGACTCGGTGCAGCGCAAGAATCACGTTCCGTTGACCTAACCGGGGTAATAACGGTTCTTTGACGTGATTTTGACGTATGACCTTGGCGTGAGCTTGAAATGACCTCCGCCACAAGAACCAATCTAGGCGACTCCGTGGATGCGAAAGATACACGTTCCTTTGACGTAACCGGGGTAATAACGCTTCCTTGACGTGATTTTGACGTATGACCTTGGCGTGACCTTGAAATGACTTCCATCCCAAAAACCAATCTGGACGACTCCGTGGAACGAAAGAAACACGTTCCTTCGACGTAACCGGCGTAATAACGCTTTTTTGGCGTGATTTTGACGTATGACCTTGGTGTGACCTTGAAATGACCTCCGCCCCAAAATCCAATCTGGGCGACTCGGTGCAGCGAAAGAATCACGTTCCTTTGATCTAAGCGGGGTAATAACGGTTCATTGACGTGATTTTGACGTATGACCTTGGCGTGACCTTAAAATGACCTCCACCCCAAAAACCAATCTGAGCGTCTCCGTGGAGCGAAAGAAACACGTTCCTTTAACGTAACCGGCGTAATAACGCTTCTTTGGCGTGATTTTGACGTATGATCTTGGCGTGACCTTGAAATGACCTGCTCCACAAAAACCAATTTGTGCGACTCCGTGGAGCGAAAGAAACACGCTCCTTTGACGTAACCGGGGTAATAACGCTTCCTTGACGTGATTTTGACATATGACCTTGGCGTGAGCTTGAAATGACCTCCACCCCAAAAACCAATCTGGGCGACTCCGTGGAGCGAAACAAACACGTTCCTTCGACGTAACCGGCGTAATAACGCTTTTTTGGCGTGATTTTGACGTATGACCTTGGCGTGAACTTGAAATTATCTTCACCCCAAAAACCAATCTGGGCGACTCCGTAGAGCGAAAGAAACACGTTCCTTTTCCGTAACCAGGGTAATAACGCATTCTTGACGTGATTTTGACGTATGACCTTGGCGTGAGCTTGAAATGACCTCCGCCACAAAAACTAATCTAGGCGACTCCGTGGATGCGAAAGATACACGTTCCTTTGACGTAACCGGGGTAATAACGCTTCCTTAATGTGATTTTGACGTATGACCTTCGCGTGAGCTTGAAATGACCTCCACCCCAAAAACCAATCTGGGCGTCTCCGTGGAGCGAAAGAAACACGTTCCTTTAACGTAACCGGCGTAATAACGCTTCTTTGGCGTGATTTTGACGTATGATCTTGGCGTGACCTTGAAATGACTTCCACCCCAAAAACCAATCTGGGCGACTCCGTGGAACGAAAGAAACACGTTCCTTCGACGTAACCGGCGTAATAACGCTTTTTTGGCGTGATTTTGACGTATGACCTTGGCGTGACCTTGAAATTATCTTCACCCCAAAAACCATTCTGGGCGACTCCGTAGAGCGAAAGAAACACGTTCCTTTTTCGTAACCGGGGTAATAACGCATTCTTGACGTGATTTTGACGTATGATCTTGGCGTAACCTTGAAATGACCTCCACCCCAAAAACCAATCTGGTCGACTCCGTGGAGCGAAACAAACACGTTCCTTTTTCGTAACCAGGGTAATAACGTATTCTTGACGTGATTTTGACGTATGACCTTGGCGTGACCTTGAAATGAGCTCCACCCCAAAAGCCAATCTGGGCGACTGCGTGGAGCGAAAGAAACACGTCCCTGTGACGTAACCGACGTAATGACGCTTCCTTGGCGTGATTTTGACGTATGACCTTGGCGTGACCTTGAAATGACCTTCACCCCAAAAACCAATCTAGGCGACTCCGTAGAGCGAAAGAAACACGTTCCTTTTACGTAACCAGGGTATTAACGCTTCCTTGGCGTGATTTTGACGTATGACCTTGTCATGACCTTCAAATGACCTTCACCCCAAGAACCAATATGGGCGACTGCGTAGAGCGTAAGATACACGTTCCTTTTACGTAACCGGGGTATTAACGCTTTCTTGACCTGATTTTGACGTATTACCTTGGTGTGACCTTGAAATGACCTCCGTCACAAAATCCAATCTGGGCGACTCGGTGCAGCGCAAGAATCACGTTCCGTTGACCTAACCGGGGTAATAACGGTTCCTTGACGTGATTTTGACGTATGACTTTGGCGTGAGCTTGAAATGACCTCCGCCACAAGAACCAATCTAGGCGACTCCGTGGATGCGAAAGATACACGTTCCTTTGACGTAACCGGGGTAATAACGCTTCCTTGACGTGATTTTGACGTATGACCTTGGCGTGACCTTGAAATGAGCTCCACCCCAAAAACCAATCTGGGCGACTGCGTGGAGCGAAAGAAACACGTCCCTTTGACGTAGCCGACGTAATGACGCTTCCTTGGCGCGATTTTGACGTATGACCTTGGCGTGACCTTGAAATGACCTTCACCCCAAAAACAATCTAGGCGACTCCGTAGAGCGAAAGAAACACGTTCCTTTTACGTAACCAGGGTATTAACGCTTCCTTGGCGTGATTTTGACGTATGACCTTGTCATGACCTTCAAATGACCTTCACCCCAAGAACCAATATGGGCGACTGCGTAGAGCGTAAGATACACGTTCCTTTTACGTAACCGGGGTATTAACGCTTTCTTGACCTGATTTTGACGTATTACCTTGGTGTGACCTTGAAATGACCTCCGTCACAAAATCCAATCTGGGCGACTCGGTGCAGCGCAAGAATCACGTTCCGTTGACCTAACCGGGGTAATAACGGTTCCTTGACGTGATTTTGACGTATGACCTTGGCGTGAGCTTGAAATGACCTCCGCCACAAGAACCAATCTAGGCGACTCCGTGGATGCGAAAGATACACGTTCCTTTGACGTAACCGGGGTAATAACGCTTCCTTGACGTGATTTTGACGTATGACCTTGGCGTGACCTTGAAATGACTTCCATCCCAAAAACCAATGTGGGCGACTCCGTGGAGCGTAAGATACACGTTCCTTTGACGTAACCGGGGTAATAACGCTTCCTTGACGTGATTTTGACGTATGACCTTGGCGTGACCTTGAAATGACTTCCATCCCAAAAACCAATCTGGACGACTCCGTGGAACGAAAGAAACACGTTCCTTCGACGTAACCGGCGTAATAACGCTTTTTTGGCGTGATTTTGACGTATGACCTTGGCGTGAACTTGAAATTATCTTCACCCCAAAAACCAATCTGGGCGACTCCGTAGAGCGAAAGAAACACGTTCCTTTTCCGTAACCAGGGTAATAACGCATTCTTGACGTGATTTTGACGTATGACCTTGGCGTAACCTTGAAATGACCTCCACCCCAAAAACCAATCTCGTCGACTCCGTGGAGCGAAACAAACACGTTCCTTTTTCGTAACCAGGGTAATAACGCATTCTTGACGTGATTTTGACGTATGACCTTGGCGTGACCTTGAAATGACCTCCACCCCAAAAACCAATCTGTGCGACTCCGTGGAGCGAAAGTAACACGTTCCTTTGACGTCACCGGCGTAATAACGCATCCTCGACATGATTTTGACGTATGACCTTGGCAAGACCTTGAAATGACCTCTACCCCAAAAACAATCTGGGCGACTCCGTGAAGCGAAGGAAACACGTTCCTTTGACGTAACCGGTGTAATAATGCTTACTCGATGTGATTTTGACGTGTGATCTTGGCGTGACATTGAAATGACCTCCGCCACAAAAACCAATCTGGGGGACTCCGTGGAGCGTAAGATACACGTTCCTTTTACGTAACCGGGGTAATAACGCTTTCTTGACGTGATTTTGACGTATTACCTTGGCGTGAGCTTGAAATGACCTCCACCGAAAAAACCAATCTGGGCGACTCCGTGGATGCGAAAGATACACATTCCTGTGACGTCACCTGCGTAATAACGCATCCTCGACATGATTTTGACGTATGAACTTGGCAAGACCTCGAAATGACCTCTACCCCAAAAACAATCTGGGCGACTCCGTGAAGCGAAGGAAACACGTTCCTTTGACGTAACCGGTGTAATAATGCTTACTCGTCGTGATTTTGACGTGTGATCTTGGCGTGACATTGAAATGACCTCCGCCACAAAAACCAATCTGGGAGACTCCGTGGAGCGTAAGATACACGTTCCTTTTACGTAACCGGGGTAATAACGCTTTCTTGACGTGATTTTGACGTATTACCTTGGTGTGACCTTGAAATGACCTCCGCCCCAAAATCCAATCTGGGCGACTCGGTGCAGCGAAAGAATCACGTTCCTTTGATCTAAGCGGGGTAATAACGGTTCATTGACGTGATTTTGACGTATGACCTTGGCGTGACCTTAAAATGACCTCCACCCCAAAAACCAATCTGAGCGTCTCCGTGGAGCGAAAGAAACACGTTCCTTTAACGTAACCGGCGTAATAACGCTTCTTTGGCGTGATTTTGACGTATGATCTTGGCGTGACCTTGAAATGACCTGCTCCACAAAAACCAATTTGTGCGACTCCGTGGAGCGAAAGAAACACGTTCCTTTGACGTAACCGGGGTAATAACGCTTCCTTGACGTGATTTTGAGATATGACCTTGGCGTGAGCTTGAAATGACCTCCACCCCAAAAACCAATCTGGGCGACTCCGTGGAGCGAAACAAACACGTTCCTTCGACGTAACCGGCGTAATAACGCTTTTTTGGCGTGATTTTTACGTATGACCTTGGCGTGAACTTGAAATTATCTTCACCCCAAAAACCAATCTGGGCGACTCCGTAGAGCGAAAGAAACACGTTCCTTTTCCGTAACCAGGGTAATAACGCATTCTTGACGTGATTTTGACGTATGACCTTGGCGTGAGCTTGAAATGACCTCCGCCACAAAAACTAATCTAGGCGACTCCGTGGATGCGAAAGATACACGTTCCTTTGACGTAACCGGGGTAATAACGTTTCCTTAATGTGATTTTGACGTATGACCTTGGCGTGAGCTTGAAATGTCCTCCGCCACAAGAACCAATCTAGGCGACTCCGTGGATGCGAAAGATACACGTTCCTTTGACGTAACCGGGGTAATAACGCTTCCTTGACGTGATTTTGACGTATGACCTTGGCGTGACCTTAAAATGACCTCCACCCCAAAAACCAATCTGGGCGTCTCCGTGGAGCGAAAGAAATACGTTCCTTTAACGTAACCGGCGTAATAACGCTTCTTTGGCGTGATTTTGACGTATGATCTTGGCGTGACCTTGAAATGACTTCCATCCCAAAAACCAATCTGGGCGACTCCGTGGAACGAAAGAAACACGTTCCTTCGACGTAACCGGCGTAATAACGCTTTTTTGGCGTGATTTTGACGTATGACCTGGCGTGACCTTGAAATTATCTTCACCCCAAAAACCATTCTGGGCGACTCCGTAGAGCGAATGAAACACGTTCCTTTTTCGTAACCGGGGTAATAACGCATTCTTGACGTGATTTTGACGTATGATCTTGGCGTAACCTTGAAATGACCTCCACCCCAAAAACCAATCTGGTCGACTCCGTGGAGCGAAACAAACACGTTCCTTTTTCGTAACCAGGGTAATAACGTATTCTTGACGTGATTTTGACGTATGACCTTGGCGTGACCTTGAAATGAGCTCCACCCCAAAAGCCAATCTGGGCGACTGCGTGGAGCGAAAGAAACACGTCCCTTTGACGTAACCGACGTAATGACGCTTCCTTGGCGTGATTTTGACGTATGACCTTGGCGTGACCTTGAAATGACCTTCACCCCAAAAACCAATCTAGGCGACTCCGTAGAGCGAAAGAAACACGTTCCTTTTACGTAACCAGGGTATTAACGCTTCCTTGGCGTGATTTTGACGTATGACCTTGGCGTGAGCTTGAAATGACCTCCGCCACAAAAACTAATCTAGGCGACTCCGTGGATGCGAAAGATACACGTTCCTTTTACGTAACCGGGGTATTAACGCTTTCTTGACCTGATTTTGACGTATTACCTTGGTGTGACCTTGAAATGACCTCCGTCACAAAATCCAATCTGGGCGACTCGGTGCAGCGCAAGAATCACGTTCCGTTGACCTAACCGGGGTAATAACGGTTCCTTGACGTGATTTTGACGTATGACTTTGGCGTGAGCTTGAAATGACCTCCGCCACAAGAACCAATCTAGGCGACTCCGTGGATGCGAAAGATACACGTTCCTTTGACGTAACCGGGGTAATAACGCTTCCTTGACGTGATTTTGACGTATGACCTTGGCGTGACCTTGAAATGAGCTCCACCCCATAAACCAATCTGGGCGACTGCGTGGAGCGAAAGAAACACGTCCCTTTGACGTAGCCGACGTAATGACGCTTCCTTGGCGCGATTTTGACGTATGACCTTGGCGTGACCTTGAAATGACCTTCACCCCAAAAACCAATCTAGGCGACTCCGTAGAGCGAAAGAAACACGTTCCTTTTACGTAACCAGGGTATTAACGCTTCCTTGGCGTGATTTTGACGTATGACCTTGTCATGACCTTCAAATGACCTTCACCCCAAGAACCAATATGGGCGACTGCGTAGAGCGTAAGATACACGTTCCTTTTACGTAACCGGGGTATTAACGCTTTCTTGACCTGATTTTGACGTATTACCTTGGTGTGTCCTTGAAATGACCTCCGTCACAAAATCCAATCTGGGCGACTCGGTGCAGCGCAAGAATCACGTTCCGTTGACCTAACCGGGGTAATAACGGTTCCTTGACGTGATTTTGACGTATGACCTTGGCGTGAGCTTGAAATGACCTCCGCCACAAGAACCAATCTAGGCGACTCCGTGGATGCGAAAGATACACGTTCCTTTGACGTAACCGGGGTAATAACGCTTCCTTGACGTGATTTTGACGTATGACCTTGGCGTGACCTTGAAATGACTTCCATCCCAAAAACCAATGTGGGCGACTCCGTAGAGCGAAAGAAACACGTTCCTTTTCCGTAACCAGGGTAATAACGCATTCTTGACGTGATTTTGACGTATGACCTTGGCGTAACCTTGAAATGACCTCCACCCCAAAAACCAATCTCGTCGACTCCGTGGAGCGAAACAAACACGTTCCTTTTTCGTAACCAGGGTAATAACGCATTCTTGACGTGATTTTGACGTATGACCTTGGCGTGACCTTGAAATGACCTCCACCCCAAAAACCAATCTGTGCGACTCCGTGGAGCGAAAGTAACACGTTCCTTTGACGTCACCGGCGTAATAACGCATCCTCGACATGATTTTGACGTATGACCTTGGCAAGACCTTGAAATGACCTCTACCCCAAAAACAATCTGGGCGACTCCGTGAAGCGAAGGAAACACGTTCCTTTGACGTAACCGGTGTAATAATGCTTACTCGATGTGATTTTGACGTGTGATCTTGGCGTGACATTGAAATGACCTCCGCCACAAAAACCAATCTGGGGGACTCCGTGGAGCGTAAGATACACGTTCCTTTTACGTAACCGGGGTAATAACGCTTTCTTGACGTGATTTTGACGTATTACCTTGGCGTGAGCTTGAAATGACCTCCACCGAAAAAACCAATCTGGGCGACTCCGTGGATGCGAAAGATACACATTCCTGTGACGTCACCTGCGTAATAACGCATCCTCGACATGATTTTGACGTATGAACTTGGCAAGACCTCGAAATGACCTCTACCCCAAAAACAATCTGGGCGACTCCGTGAAGCGAAGGAAACACGTTCCTTTGACGTAACCGGTGTAATAATGCTTACTCGTCGTGATTTTGACGTGTGATCTTGGCGTGACATTGAAATGACCTCCGCCACAAAAACCAATCTGGGAGACTCCGTGGAGCGTAAGATACACGTTCCTTTTACGTAACCGGGGTAATAACGCTTTCTTGACGTGATTTTGACGTATTACCTTGGTGTGACCTTGAAATGACCTCCGCCCCAAAATCCAATCTGGGCGACTCGGTGCAGCGAAAGAATCACGTTCCTTTGATCTAAGCGGGGTAATAACGGTTCATTGACGTGATTTTGACGTATGACCTTGGCGTGACCTTAAAATGACCTCCACCCCAAAAACCAATCTGAGCGTCTCCGTGGAGCGAAAGAAACACGTTCCTTTAACGTAACCGGCGTAATAACGCTTCTTTGGCGTGATTTTGACGTATGATCTTGGCGTGACCTTGAAATGACCTGCTCCACAAAAACCAATTTGTGCGACTCCGTGGAGCGAAAGAAACACGTTCCTTTGACGTAACCGGGGTAATAACGCTTCCTTGACGTGATTTTGAGATATGACCTTGGCGTGAGCTTGAAATGACCTCCACCCCAAAAACCAATCTGGGCGACTCCGTGGAGCGAAACAAACACGTTCCTTCGACGTAACCGGCGTAATAACGCTTTTTTGGCGTGATTTTGACGTATGACCTTGGCGTGAACTTGAAATTATCTTCACCCCAAAAACCAATCTGGGCGACTCCGTAGAGCGAAAGAAACACGTTCCTTTTCCGTAACCAGGGTAATAACGCATTCTTGACGTGATTTTTACGTATGACCTTGGCGTGAGCTTGAAATGACCTCCGCCACAAAAACTAATCTAGGCGACTCCGTGGATGCGAAAGATACACGTTCCTTTGACGTAACCGGGGTAATAACGTTTCCTTAATGTGATTTTGACGTATGACCTTGGCGTGAGCTTGAAATGTCCTCCGCCACAAGAACCAATCTAGGCGACTCCGTGGATGCGAAAGATACACGTTCCTTTGACGTAACCGGGGTAATAACGCTTCCTTGACGTGATTTTGACGTATGACCTTGGCGTGACCTTAAAATGACCTCCACGCCAAAAACCAATCTGGGCGTCTCCGTGGAGCGAAAGAAATACGTTCCTTTAACGTAACCGGCGTAATAACGCTTCTTTGGCGTGATTTTGACGTATGATCTTGGCGTGACCTTGAAATGACTTCCATCCCAAAAACCAATCTGGGCGACTCCGTGGAACGAAAGAAACACGTTCCTTCGACGTAACCGGCGTAATAACGCTTTTTTGGCGTGATTTTGACGTATGACCTTGGCGTGACCTTGAAATTATCTTCACCCCAAAAACCATTCTGGGCGACTCCGTAGAGCGAAAGAAACACGTTCCTTTTTCGTAACCGGGGTAATAACGCATTCTTGACGTGATTTTGACGTATGATCTTGGCGTAACCTTGAAATGACCTCCACCCCAAAAACCAATCTGGTCGACTCCGTGGAGCGAAACAAACACGTTCCTTTTCGTAACCAGGGTAATAACGTATTCTTGACGTGATTTTGACGTATGACCTTGGCGTGACCTTGAAATGAGCTCCACCCCAAAAGCCAATCTGGGCGACTGCGTGGAGCGAAAGAAACACGTCCCTTTGACGTAACCGACGTAATGACGCTTCCTTGGCGTGATTTTGACGTATGACCTTGGCGTGACCTTGAAATGACCTTCACCCCAAAAACCAATCTAGGCGACTCCGTAGAGCGAAAGAAACACGTTCCTTTTACGTAACCAGGGTATTAACGCTTCCTTGGCGTGATTTTGACGTATGACCTTGTCATGACCTTCAAATGACCTTCACCCCAAGAACCAATATGGGCGACTGCGTAGAGCGTAAGATACACGTTCCTTTTACGTAACCGGGGTATTAACGCTTTCTTGACCTGATTTTGACGTATTACCTTGGTGTGACCTTGAAATGACCTCCGTCACAAAATCCAATCTGGGCGACTCGGTGCAGCGCAAGAATCACGTTCCGTTGACCTAACCGGGGTAATAACGGTTCCTTGACGTGATTTTGACGTATGACTTTGGCGTGAGCTTGAAATGACCTCCGCCACAAGAACCAATCTAGGCGACTCCGTGGATGCGAAAGATACACGTTCCTTTGACGTAACCGGGGTAATAACGCTTCCTTGACGTGATTTTGACGTATGACCTTGGCGTGACCTTGAAATGAGCTCCACCCCATAAACCAATCTGGGCGACTGCGTGGAGCGAAAGAAACACGTCCCTTTGACGTAGCCGACGTAATGACGCTTCCTTGGCGCGATTTTGACGTATGACCTTGGCGTGACCTTGAAATGACCTTCACCCCAAAAACCAATCTAGGCGACTCCGTAGAGCGAAAGAAACACGTTCCTTTTACGTAACCAGGGTATTAACGCTTCCTTGGCGTGATTTTGACGTATGACCTTGTCATGACCTTCAAATGACCTTCACCCCAAGAACCAATATGGGCGACTGCGTAGAGCGTAAGATACACGTTCCTTTTACGTAACCGGGGTATTAACGCTTTCTTGACCTGATTTTGACGTATTACCTTGGTGTGACCTTGAAATGACCTCCGTCACAAAATCCAATCTGGGCGACTCGGTGCAGCGCAAGAATCACGTTCCGTTGACCTAACCGGGGTAATAACGGTTCCTTGACGTGATTTTGACGTATGACCTTGGCGTGAGCTTGAAATGACCTCCGCCACAAGAACCAATCTAGGCGACTCCGTGGATGCGAAAGATACACGTTCCTTTGACGTAACCGGGGTAATAACGCTTCCTTGACGTGATTTTGACGTATGACCTTGGCGTGACCTTGAAATGACTTCCATCCCAAAAACCAATGTGGGCGACTCCGTGGAGCGTAAGATACACGTTCCTTTGACGTAACCGGGGTAATAACGCTTCCTTGACGTGATTTTGACGTATGACCTTGGCGTGACCTTGAAATGACTTCCATCCCAAAAACCAATCTGGACGACTCCGTGGAACGAAAGAAACACGTTCCTTCGACGTAACCGGCGTAATAACGCTTTTTTGGCGTGTTTTTGACGTATGACCTTGGCGTGAACTTGAAATTATCTTCACCCCAAAAACCAATCTGGGCGACTCCGTAGAGCGAAAGAAACACGTTCCTTTTCCGTAACCAGGGTAATAACGCATTCTTGACGTGATTTTGACGTATGACCTTGGCGTAACCTTGAAATGACCTCCACCCCAAAAACCAATCTCGTCGACT
This sequence comes from Megalopta genalis, assembly GCF_051020955.1. Taxonomy (NCBI): domain Eukaryota; kingdom Metazoa; phylum Arthropoda; class Insecta; order Hymenoptera; family Halictidae; genus Megalopta; species Megalopta genalis. The sequence continues at coordinate 1,974 of NW_027476392.1, read as the reverse complement.
CCGTGGAGCGAAACAAACACGTTCCTTTTTCGTAACCAGGGTAATAACGCATTCTTGACGTGATTTTGACGTATGACCTTGGCGTGACCTTGAAATGACCTCCACCCCAAAAACCAATCTGTGCGACTCCGTGGAGCGAAAGTAACACGTTCCTTTGACGTCACCGGCGTAATAACGCATCCTCGACATGATTTTGACGTATGACCTTGGCAAGACCTTGAAATGACCTCTACCCCAAAAACAATCTGGGCGACTCCGTGAAGCGAAGGAAACACGTTCCTTTGACGTAACCGGTGTAATAATGCTTACTCGATGTGATTTTGACGTGTGATCTTGGCGTGACATTGAAATGACCTCCGCCACAAAAACCAATCTGGGGGACTCCGTGGAGCGTAAGATACACGTTCCTTTTACGTAACCGGGGTAATAACGCTTTCTTGACGTGATTTTGACGTATTACCTTGGCGTGAGCTTGAAATGACCTCCACCGAAAAAACCAATCTGGGCGACTCCGTGGATGCGAAAGATACACATTCCTGTGACGTCACCTGCGTAATAACGCATCCTCGACATGATTTTGACGTATGAACTTGGCAAGACCTCGAAATGACCTCTACCCCAAAAACAATCTGGGCGACTCCGTGAAGCGTAGGAAACACGTTCCTTTGACGTAACCGGTGTAATAATGCTTACTCGTCGTGATTTTGACGTGTGATCTTGGCGTGACATTGAAATGACCTCCGCCACAAAAACCAATCTGGGAGACTCCGTGGAGCGTAAGATACACGTTCCTTTTACGTAACCGGGGTAATAACGCTTTCTTGACGTGATTTTGACGTATTACCTTGGTGTGACCTTGAAATGACCTCCGCCCCAAAATCCAATCTGGGCGACTCGGTGCAGCGAAAGAATCACGTTCCTTTGATCTAAGCGGGGTAATAACGGTTCATTGACGTGATTTTGACGTATGACCTTGGCGTGACCTTAAAATGACCTCCACCCCAAAAACCAATCTGAGCGTCTCCGTGGAGCGAAAGAAACACGTTCCTTTAACGTAACCGGCGTAATAACGCTTCTTTGGCGTGATTTTGACGTATGATCTTGGCGTGACCTTGAAATGACCTGCTCCACAAAAACCAATTTGTGCGACTCCGTGGAGCGAAAGAAACACGTTCCTTTGACGTAACCGGGGTAATAACGCTTCCTTGACGTGATTTTGAGATATGACCTTGGCGTGAGCTTGAAATGACCTCCACCCCAAAAACCAATCTGGGCGACTCCGTGGAGCGAAACAAACACGTTCCTTCGACGTAACCGGCGTAATAACGCTTTTTTGGCGTGATTTTGACGTATGACCTTGGCGTGAACTTGAAATTATCTTCACCCCAAAAACCAATCTGGGCGACTCCGTAGAGCGAAAGAAACACGTTCCTTTTCCGTAACCAGGGTAATAACGCATTCTTGACGTGATTTTGACGTATGACCTTGGCGTGAGCTTGAAATGACCTCCGCCACAAAAACTAATCTAGGCGACTCCGTGGATGCGAAAGATACACGTTCCTTTGACGTAACCGGGGTAATAACGTTTCCTTAATGTGATTTTGACGTATGACCTTGGCGTGAGCTTGAAATGTCCTCCGCCACAAGAACCAATCTAGGCGACTCCGTGGATGCGAAAGATACACGTTCCTTTGACGTAACCGGGGTAATAACGCTTCCTTGACGTGATTTTGACGTATGACCTTGGCGTGACCTTAAAATGACCTCCACCCCAAAAACCAATCTGGGCGTCTCCGTGGAGCGAAAGAAATACGTTCCTTTAACGTAACCGGCGTAATAACGCTTCTTTGGCGTGATTTTGACGTATGATCTTGGCGTGACCTTGAAATGACTTCCATCCCAAAAACCAATCTGGGCGACTCCGTGGAACGAAAGAAACACGTTCCTTCGACGTAACCGGCGTAATAACGCTTT